>NC_088235.1:70856954-70876954 GCF_036934945.1 Oncorhynchus masou masou
AACCGGGGGATTAAAAGGAATGGCATAAAGAGAGTTTGAGAAATGTATTTCACTTTCTGCCGCATGGGCCCCTTACGGGCCAAGAAGATGGCTGGGGTGGTGACAGGATGGTGTTTGCCTGCCTGGGATTGTGTGTGTGTGTGTGTGTGTGTGTGTGTGTGTGTGTGTGTGTGTGTGTGTGTGTGTGTGTGTGTGTGTGTGTGTGTGTGTGTGTGTGTGTGTGTGTGTGTGTGTGTGTGTGTGTGTGTGTGTGTGTGAGTATGTGTGTGTGTGTGTGTGTGTGTGCGTGAATGTGTGTGCGTGAATGTGCGTGCGTGTGTCTCTGTGCGTGTGTGCTTCTGCACGTCTGTGTGTGTGTTTATACTTGTGGGTTTTGTATGCATGTGTATGTGTGTACACACACACTTACAATGCATTCGGAAAGTATTCAGACCCCTTCACTTTTTCCACTTTTACTGTTACGTTACAGCCTTATTCTGAAATGGATTAAATCGTTTTTTTCCCCTTCACACAATACTCCATAATGACGAAGCAAAAACATTCCTCTCTGCAGATCCTCTCAAGCTCTGTCAGGTTGGATGGGGTACGTCGCTGCGCAGCTATTTTCAGGTCTCTCCAGAGATGTTTGATCAGATTCAAGCCTCAAAGTCTCACTCAAAGACATTGAGTGACCAAGGTCCTTCTCCCCCAATTGCTCAGTTTGGCCGGGCGGCCAGCTCTAGGAAGAGCCTTGATGGTTCCTAACTTCTTCCAGTTAAGAATGATGGAGGATACTGTGTTCTTCAGGACCTTCAATGCTTCCCCTGTGTCTTGAAACAATCCTGTCTCGGAGCTCTATGGACAATTCCTTCGACCTCATGGCTTGGTTTTTGCTTCGACACGCACAGTCAACTGTGGGACCTTATAAGGACAGGTGTGTGCCTTTAAAATCAAGTTCAATCACTTGATGTTTACCACAGGTGGACTCCAATCAAGTTGTAGAAACATCTCAAAGGATGATCAATGGGAACAGGATACACCTGAGCTCAATTTTGAGTCTTGTGGCAAAGGGTCTGAATACTTATGTAAACAAGGTATTTCTGTTCTATAAAACGGTTTCGCTTCGTATTATGGGGTGCTGTGCGTAGATTGATGTAATATGTTTTTGGGGATGTAATCCATTTTGGAATAAGGATGTAACGTAACAAAATATGGAAAAGGGAAGGGGTCTGAATACTTTCAGATGCACTATACAGTATATGAATGTGTACATGCGTGTGTGTTTCATGTGTGGGCCCTTGTTTGTGTGTGAAAGTGTCTCAGTGTGTATTACAAGGGAGAGGGAAAGGGGGCCGGGTAAATGACAGCGTTTGGCTAAAGTTCCACTTATGTCAGCTTTCCCCAGCTGACAAACCAGGGACCTAAGGGATTATTAGAGTTACATACCTAGGCAAGAATCGTTTCTTCACAGGGCCCCTATACTTAAACAGCAATACTACCACACACAATACCGTCGCTCTCCTTCTGCTCAATCCTATGCACTACTGATAACAATGGCATTTTTAATGGATCAAATGGTAATATTACCATTATCAGAAAGTAAGAGGAAAACAGTTAATTTTGAAGATGCAAAACCACCGACTCTATGTCCACCCTGATTTTCATATTGCTTACAGGTGGATGCGCTTGAAATTGAAAATCGGTTTCTCAACGAATACGCAAGTGAGCTAGTCACGTCACTCAAAGGAGTCGTGCGATTTGGGTTGAGAGTCCTACATTGCCGGCAGAGGATCACCTGAACAGACAGCTGTCGCTCACACTCTCCTCTCCACCGCTCAGACCCCTTGCTGTTGTGTAATAAATGTTCTTGTCCGTAATCGATTTGTAATGGCTCACGAGCATCTCCCTGATTCAGCCTGGAAAACGGGAGCAAGAGAGAGAAGAGAGGAAACAGGCTCCTTGAGAATGTGGCGAGAGCGAGGGGAGAAGAGCGAGGGGAGAAGAGCGAGGGGAGAGGAGAGAGGGGGAGAAGAGCGAAGGGAGAAGAGAGAGGGGGAGAAGAGAAGGGGTTCGCCAGAGAAAGGCTCCCGCGGCGTAAATCGTATTCATGGTTGACAGAGTGGTCATGGGGGATCAGAAGGATGGTCTTCTTCCCTCTGAAGGGGGAGATAGGGCATTGTGGGGGCCCCGCCGTGGGCCCTCTTTGTGCCCTAACAGCAGGTAGCAGTGGACTGTCAGGTCAACTCTGGGCTGGGGCCCAGCTTGCCACTTATAACCCTCCTCTTTTTTCTGTCTGCGCTCTGTTCCTGGTGGGGGGGGGGAGTGTGAATCATGAGGTGGAGACTGACTTTTGTGAACCCCTTAGCTACCCCCAAACGTAGTCCTCCTGCAAATAAAAATGTCGACACGCTGACGTTCCTGAGTTGAATTCCGAAGGTCTGTCAAAGGTAACGTTTCCCCTATTTCCGATAGCTACATTGCCAAAGAGAAACACCCGCTCTTCTATGCAAACTTCACATGCAGCGGGAAAACGATTGGAGACTGAATGAGGATTCTGTTATTTCAATGGCAGCTTTAATCACAGCAGGAATGCACTGTATTGCTGTCAGAGATGAAAGCGAACCATCATAACAACGCACTGTGACTGAACTATGCCTACGACCAAGCCTCAGTACCACGCCTAGGCTACGTATTCATATTGGAGGGTCACTCCCTCGATTCACACTCCCATTGGTTCCCGCTCTTTTCTCTCCATCTCTTCCCCATAGTAACTGGAGACTTCTCCCGGCGGGAGGCACGCTGTGCTCTGCGGCCGCAGAATGGAGCTGCCCACTTAGCGTAGAGGCTAATCAAATAACTGCCCCAGCGTGGTGCCCAGCGTGAGTGTCCTCCCAACGGGAGCTTGACCGGGGGCTGCAGGTACCCTTTCATCCAGCCTGGCAGGCGAGCTCCAGTGTCCTGCTGCTGGAAATTTGTCGTCCCCCTCTGGGTCTCTTTCTGGGAGTGTCAGGCGCGGGGCCCCTGATGAGATATTTGTTGATATGATAACTCGATTAGGCCCCAGGATGGATGACACGGTGGCAGACAGCCAGCCAGCAACGCGCAGGGAGTCCCTGATCCCACTCCTTAAACTCTCCTCAGGAGACCGGCGTTCTCCACCTGCCCTCGGCTAATCACTGACACAGGGCAGCACTTCGGTCAGAGGAAGGGCTGGGGTTAGGGTCCAGGGCCCAGTTAGATATGAAGGAACGGCTGGATGGCAAGGCACCGACTTGAATTGAAACATCCAAAGTGCATTCATTGTTATTTGTGTTTTGCAACTTTTGTGTGTGTGAGTGAAGCAGTTCCTAATTTGATGGTATATCCCTGTCATCTTCCCTGGATAAAGCCTCACAAGTGGCAGCATCGTTTTGGGAATCCCTCAACCTACATTTCAAGGTGATTTCAAAATAAGGGGTGACATCCCTGGCATGTGACTGATGCCTCCAATTTCCTCATTACTGCACTGCTATACGGGCAGTTGGACTAACTCCTGCGGGCGTATTGTGTATTTATATAAAAATACATTATTTTATTTATCCAGGCAAGTCAGTTCAGAACAAATGTTATTGACAACGACGGCCTATGGGAAGTCAGACATCCATAAGACTGGTTCATATCAATCATATATAAAAGTAATCCTTTCTAGACCAGGATTGGAACCATATTAAAGAATCCCCTTTGCCACTGTGTCACTGTCCTTGTGATATTTTCACCCTCTCATTTGTATTGAGCTTGGTTCTTCAGTGTGGCTCAATAGAGGTTCCCGAGATCGGAGATACCGTTCAACCCTCCAGGGCCTCATTAGCTAGCCCAGAGGTGCCCTCAGTGGGCCTCAGCATCCTCTTCCTCCCAGGTTTTCACCACCACAAGGAAAGCACCAAACAACTTTGGACACAATACTTACTCTGTCTCTCCTCTAGTTATTTGTGGCTTGGCGTACTGGGGCCACTCAGTCAATTAAGTTCACATCTCTGCTTGGGCCAAACAACGGATTGTGGCGATACGTGAGCACTAAAGCCCAAACAGGAGCCTCCCCTTTCCAGCCCCGGTCATTGAGGAGCTCGGAGCTTCAGAAAGGACACCAAACAAAGGCCGGCCTCTCTGTGTCTCAATGACTCCTCTCTTTGTTGCCTCCTCGGCCCCCATAAAGGAAGAGGGACGCTCTTGTTTGCCCAGGAGGTGGTTTAATGGCCCCGGGTGGAACAATGGCGCCACATTCAAGCCCGCCAGAAGGGCTCATTATATGGGGCCGTCCCAAAGCGCAGGGTCCCGGGACGTTCCCACTGGGGCAGGGGGTGAATGGCGGCGATGGGCGGGGAGGGTCGCCGAGAGGGAGAAAGGGGGCCATTGAGGTGACAAGCAGGTTCCATCTGCCCCCAGTGCCTCCTCACCTTGCATCTCGACAGGCAGGGGCCTCTCAGCTCACAATGGGCAAATTTAGTGTGTCGGGGTGGCTTAAAATGCTCACTTTAGAAGTGGCCATTGAGGGAAATATCAATACCGCGAACCACGGAATGGAGCATTCATCCACTCCGGCCCCCTTCCCATTGACCGAGTTCCTTTTCCTTTCAGCCACTCTCTCCTTTTCCCTCCATTCAAGGAGCTTCTCTCATCCCCAAAACTTCAGGCCGCGCTATTTTTTCCCATACCTTGCAAAGGGGCGGATGACAAGAATTAAGTTAGTTCTGCCCCGGCCCTCGGTTTTGTCCCCTCTCAGCCATGGCAGGTACCACAGGCGGGGATGAATGGATCATCAATCACAAGCAGCTCTCTATGATGGTTTGACACCAGAGCCAATTGACTGATAGGAGGCAGTAGTAGACCGTAGTGTTGAAAGGCCAAAGTCTAACTTCAAGTGTGTGTCTTAGACTTTTGTGTAAATCGTACACCGATAAGAGTCCCAGTAAAGGTTGAGTAACAAACCCGGATCTCTGCAAGCCTATGGTCATGAAGTGACTGGACCGGGACCGTGTAGGCCTACAGTAGATACAAAACATGTCACGTGTGCATGTGTGCGACCTGCTACTGAAAGCGCGACATCCCATAATTGACCATTTGATCAGCTTTTAATGGTGCCATGCCACAGTACACATGATGTATGCCTACGGTATCCCCCATCCCACCATGTAACGTATTCATCTAATTTGACTCTCTCTCGTGTAGCTACAGTGAGTGAAAATGGTGGTGTTCTTCTATTGTCTTGTCCTTATTAGAAGACTAAACTACTTGGAGGGAATCCGCTTAGACAAGGAGGGCTATCATTTCATAGGCTATGAAATGAGGTCAAAACACACACATTTGACTGAGTTTGCACATGGTTTTTAATTAGTGCACACATACACACTAAAGATGCCTGGAGACACATCTTTGCCAATATAGTCGATGTTTGTGTGCCTAGCAACATTTTTTGGCGGGACAGGGTCTGCGGTCATGCGCTCCGTAGCCTCTTCCCAGGTCCTCATCCCAGCCCTCTGGGTCCTCGGAGTGGATGCTGTTGGGACAGGAGGAGAGGTAAAGGGGGAGGACTCTTCAACCTCCACTCTCCTCTTCCTGGGGACTGGGCTGTGATCCTAACAAGGGTGGCCTCTGCTCTGCTCTTCACCGGGGTTGGTGGATGGGTCATACATATTAAGTGATGTTGAGGTTTGGGATGGTCTGGTTTGTGATTTTTATTTTATTTAACTAGGCAGGTCAGTTCAAGAACAAATTGTTATTTACAATGACAGCCAAACCCAGACGACGCTGGGACAATTGTGCGCCGCCCTATGGGACTCCCAATCACAGCTGAATGTGATCCAGCCTGGATTCAAACCAGGGACTGTAGTAACGCCTGTTGCACTGAGATGCAGTGCCTTAGACCACTGCCCCACTCGTGGTCTGGTCTGGTTTGGGATGGTCTGGTTTGGTTTGAGATGGTCTGGTTTGGTTTGGTTTTGGGATGGTCTGTTTTGGTTTGGGATGATCTGGTTTAGGATGGTCTGGTTTGAGATGGTACGGTTTAGCCTGGTCTGGTTTGGGAGGGTCTGGTTTGGGATGGTCTGGTCTGGGAGAGTCTGGTTTAGGATGTTCTGGTTTGGGATGTTCTAGTTTGAGATGTTCTGGTTTGGGAAGTTCTACTTTTGGATGTTCTGGTTTGCGATGCTCCGGTTTGGGAAGTTCTAGTTTGGGCTGGTCTTGTTTGGGATGTTCTGGTTTGGGAAGTTCTAGTTTGGGCTGGTCTTGTTTGGGATGTTCTGGTTTGGGAAGTTCTGGTTTGGGAAGTTCTAGTTTGGGAAGTTCTGGTTTAGAAGTTCTAGTTTAGGATGTTCTGGTTTGGGATGGCCTGACTTGGGATGTTCTGGTTTGGGAGGGTCTGGTTTGAAATGGGATGGTTTGGGTGGTCTGATTTGGGAGGGTCTAGTTTGGGAGGGTCTGGTTTGGAATTATCTGGTTTGGGATGTTCTAGTTTTGAATGCTCTGGTTTGAGATGGTCTGGTTTGGGAAATTCTGGTTTGGGAGGGTCTGGTTTGGGAAGGTCTGGTAATAACATAATGGATGACAGACTCCTGCTTCCACGACAACAGGCACTCAAAGATCTCTTCATTGCCTTCAACGTCTGTGTTGGAGTCGTCGTCGAATGCGTAGTCTTCATCATCGTTGGAGGAATGGCATGACTCCACATCCGACCCACCCTCATCTAGGCAGATTCTGGCAATCTTGTCTTATTGCCTCCAATCAGGAAAGACCTCCAGCTCCCCTGTCTGCATGAAATCTGCATGAAAATGTTCCCCATTTTCCCACACAAATGCCAGCTGGGAGGACAGAATACAGAATGACACCATTGTAAGTTTAACAATAATTTGTATTTAAACCAACGTGAGAGTTTCAGCTATGCTGTGTTTCTGTCTGTACTCTTTCCTCATGTCTCCTCACGCCTCGTGGTTTTCTAACACTGAATTTTATTTTGACAGAATTTTTATGCAGATTCAGTTGAAAAGAGAGTACATACCTGGTCAATTGTCCTGATCCCAAAAACCAGAGGTCGTCTTTTTGAAGATAGTTTTTGTTGTTAAAAAATAAATACAAAAATGTAAACCACACCAAAAGACAGCCAATATCACAAGTGAATTTTGCAAGGAACGCAATACAAGTCTTGCCAAAGGTTTTGTGTTTCGTGGTTGCCATGGCGCTGTGAGGCAGCCTTGGCAGAGAGCTCCTGTACATCTGTAAATACTTTCAAGTTTGAAGTATTTTTATATCATTTTTTAAACTTTTTTTTAATGACTTCTTGAGGGTTTCAGAGCTACGGTAACTGGTGGTTTTGACCCATTGAGTTGCTGCACTAATGGCAAATCAGTTTGTTTTTGGTTTGGCTACGTAGGTAGTTAGCTAGCTACCCTGGCTATATACAATCATTTGAATGATGCATCAATACACCACTATATTTTTGTCCACCTGCGTTGATTGTATCAACGATGTGGACTGTGGTGTGGACTGTGGTGTGGACTGTGGTGTGGACTGTGGTGTGAGGGTTTGAGAAAGGCCCGCCTTGTAGGGGACTGTTTCCTGACTACTGGCGAGGTGTGGTCGTCTTTCTGGCATGTATAGCTGCCCGAAGCTATACACCCAGAGCTCCGGACCTGTCTATGTAACGTTAACTGACTGATGCTGCTCCCTCTCGCTCCCTCCGCTTAAGCTACCGCCCAGCCTTTCAGAACTGCCTGTCTGAACAACACCCCATCATCTGAAACTGTGGCAAAACATGGCCCACGACCTGCCAGATCTCTACATTTGTTTTGTTCGTTTCTACAGCATATTTGAGATCCTCTTTGTGATGAAAAAAGCCCTATATAAAATACATCTATTATTATTATTATTATTGTTATCATTATTAACTATTTAGAAATCTGTTCTCAATGTCGTTTGAGTTCCTGAGTTCTGGAATGATGTCCATAGTGACATCATAATCAAAATTCACAAGTGAATTTCACTATGAGAATGTCACAAACAATGTAATGGAACATTATTATGATGTCACTATTGCAGTGGTGTAAAGTAACTAAGTAAAAATACTTTTTGACGTATCTATCTACCTTACATTACTATTTATATTTATGACAAATTTTACTTTTACTCCACTACATTCCTAAAGAATATATGTACTTTTTTACTCCCATACATTTCCCCAGACACCCAAAAGTACTCATTGCATTTTCCAATTCACGCACATATTGATATAACACATTGTCATCGCTACTGCCTCTGATCTGGCAGACTCACTAAACACAAGTACTGAATTTGTAAATGATGTCTGAGTTTTGGAGTGTGCCCCTGGCTGTATGTAAATGTTTTACATAAACAAGAAAACCGTGCCGTCTGCTTTGCTTAATATAAGGAATTTGATATATAGCACTTGCTTTTACTTATGTATGACAGTTGAGTACTTTGTCCACCACTGTACTGTACTTAAGAACATTTAAAACCAGATACTTTTAGACTTCTACTCAAGTAGTATTTTACTGAATAACTTTCACTTTTACTTGAGTCATTTTCTACCAAAGTACTGTATCTTTACTTTAACTCAAGTATGACAGTTGAGCTCTTTTTCCACCACTGCACTATCGACACCCTTCTAACCTAACCTATGTTCTGCTGATCATGGTCTATGCTACTGCAGTTAGATTCATGTTTTAATCAAGCCATCGTGCACGAGAGGTCACGCTATATCACAAACGTAGTCACGGGTGAATGCCGTTGTTCGCCAGTCAACCAATATACCTGTGACTATATTTGTGTGATTCACATGCCTTATTGCTTTCATAAAACGGTTACCAGCATATTAACATCATGAATGACATTAAACACGTGATTCTGATCAACTTTCCCTTGACTCCAGGTAGGGCTACTGTAAGGGGCACGGGATCTGACATGTTTACAGTTTTTTCCAATTGCTAACACTAAAATAACATGCACAGCACAATTATTTAAACTGACACACAGAGAGCAAAACCTCTTCTCAAGTCTTCAAAAGTCTAAACACATTTTCTGCTTTACACACATTTTGCAATTCAAAATGGCACTTTTTAAATGCACTGCACACGGTTCTCTGCATAAGACACAACAATCTGACATAAAGTCACGTTTGCCATTTCAAAACACGGCCGTTCAAAATGACACTACCTGAGCTAATTGGCCAATACATGTGCCACCTGGCCAAAACACCTCAATGGTTAAATGTTACCACTTCAATCAGGAAGTAAGCACTATGAAAAGACCACAGGTGGAAACAATGGAAGCCGTTGCAGAGAGAGGAAGAGGAAGAGGGAGGTTGAGGATGAGAGGGGGAGGAAGAGTGAGAGGTAGGGGTAGATCTGGTAGAGGAGTTCATGGCCAAAGAAGACAACAACTTTCAAATGAAATCAGAGCAACCTTAGTTGATCATGTCATCAACCAACGGCTGACAATGTGAGAGGCTGGACAGAGAGTGCAGCCCAGCCGTTTTACTGTCGCCTGTGTCATCCGGACATTTAGACTGGAGTACAGGTATGTAGCCAAAATTTCAGTCACACTATGTAGTACACCCCATGTCATAGTGTATCAGTTGGGTGACACCTGTTTACTTCATGAATGGCTGATGTCATACACTAACTGCACAAATTTCCTGTAGAATTTACTCTACTGTGGGGGAAATATCTTTAGGCTGCATTGTCCAAGCCCTATTTTTTTATTTTTCGAAAGAGCTGAGAGACGCAACCATGGTGGAGGAAGGGGCCACAACCATGGTGGAGGAAGGGGCCACAACCGTGGTGGAGGAAGGGGCCACAACCATGGTGGAGGAAGGGGCCACAACCATGGTGGAGGAAGGGGCCACAACCATGGTGGAGGAAGGGGCCACAACCATGGTGGAGGAAGGGGCCACAACCATGGTGGAGGAAGGGGCCACAACCACGGTGGAGGAAGGGGCCACAACCACGGTGGAGGAAGGGGCCACAACCACGGTGGAGGAAGGGGCCACAACCACGGTGGAGGAAGGGGCCACAACCACGGTGGAGGAAGGGGCCACAACCACGGTGGAGGAAGGGGCCACAACCACGGTGGAGGAAGGGGCCACAACCGTGGTGGAGGAAGGGGCCACAACCATGGTGGAGGAAGGGGCCACAACCATGGTGGAGGAAGGGGCCACAACCATGGTGGAGGAAGGGGCCACAACCATGGTGGAGGAAGGGGCCACAACCACGGTGGAGGAAGGGGCCACAACCACGGTGGAGGAAGGGGCCACAACCACGGTGGAGGAAGGGGCCACAACCACGGTGGAGGAAGGGGCCACAACCACGGTGGAGGAAGGGGCCACAACCACGGTGGAGGAAGGGGCCACAACCACGGTGGAGGAAGGGGCCACAACCACGGTGGAGGAAGGGGCCACAACCACGGTGGAGGAAGGGGCCACAACCACGGTGGAGGAAGGGGCCACAACCATGGTGGAGGAAGGGGCCAGGTGTTCACCGGGGTACAGGAAGCTAACATTGTAAACTTGGTTTTGGAAAATAATGAAATCAGATTACGAGAAGTTCAAAGCCACATCATCCAAGACAACACCATATTCAACAACATTCAACGAGTCAGTCTGCCCACATTGGCTCGCATTCTCACGCAAAACCAAATCAGAATGAAACAACTTTATAAGGTGCCGTTTGAGAGAAACTCTCAAAGAAACAAAGAGGTCAGACGAGCATATGTGGATGTAAGTACAATATTGACTGCAGTACACTACACGCAACCTTGTTTCCCAGTGTGTGGAAATGGATGCTCATGCAATCCCACATGAGTTCATCTTTATACATGAGGCTGGGTTCAACCAAGCAAAGACCAGAAGAAGTGGGAGAAACGTCATTGGCCACAGAGCCATTAGAGATGTTCCTGGCCAACGTGGTGGGAACATCACCATGTGCGCTGCCATCTCCAATACGCATGGTGTCCTCCACCGGCATGCCAACCTTGGACCATACAACACAGCCCATATTCTCACATTTCTGGACAGACTCCACAACATTCTCATACCACCAGAGCTGAATGATGCAGACCATCAAAGAACCCAGTACGTTGTAGTATGGAACAACGTGAGCTTTCATCGTGCAGCCCCAGTCCAAAACTGGTTTGGTGACCACCCACCATTTCTCGTTCAATACCTCCCACCATACTCACCATTTTTGAACCCCATAGAAGAGTTATTTTCGGCACGGCGGTGGAAGGTATACGACCGGAAGCCCTTTGTGCGCAGGCCTCTTGTGCAGGCTATGGAAGAGGCATGTGATGAGATTGATGTGGGTGCGATTCAGGGATGGATAAGGCACTCAAGGAGCTTCTTCCCTCGATGTCTGGCAAGGGAAGATATTGCCTGTGATGTGGACGAGGCGTTGTGGCCAGAACCAGCTGTGGCGGCAAGATGCTGCCTTGTTATTTTTCTTGCCTTTTCTTTTTCAGTTTACTGTTTTTTTTGGGATCATATTTTGGTTCAATGTAAATATATCTGCTGTGCATATGTTGCACTGACTTGTTTGGTGAAAAATACAAAAATGAAATGTTTCAACAGCATGTGTGTGTATCTGCAAATATTTCTGTGCATCTGAAGAATTTTCTACAATTTTAACTATTTTAGTATTATGGCAAAGCTTACTGAAGATGAGAGTGCTTTTCATTATGCCCAACAGTGTGTAGTTGGTTAGACAAAAATCTGGTTATATGAATGAAAAACACTGGTTATATGAATGAAGTGTATTTTGCAGTTTGGGTGTGTGGTTTTGTGAATTGTTTTAAGTATTTTGATAAAACCAGCCTAGTTTGCAAAATTGTGTTTTAGCAATTGGGAAAAACTGTAAAAATGCACGTCTGACTCAGTAAGGACTTTCTGAAGGACATGTCCACCACAGCCGCCACAAGACTCAGTCTCTCAGTCTGCTGTGCAGTTAACCGTGAGCGATGGGGCTTCCCATGGGGAAAACCCAGCAGGGGCCGCGGGCGGCAGGCTTGCGGGCAGACCCCCAGAGGCCGTATTGCACCCGTGTTGCACCAGGCTGTGTGTGTGTGTCTTTGTGTGCACTTCTATGTCTATGTCGTGTGTGTGTGTGTGTGTGTGTGTGTGTGTGTGTGTGTGTGTGTGTGTGTGTGTTTGCAGGGCTCACCAGATGCCTCAGCTCCCAGAACTCTTAGCGGGGTGCCGGTGAACTGGTGAAGTCCCGCTGTGCCACTATAGAGACGACATACATCTCACTAAGGGGAGCAGAGGGGAGCCCCTAAGTCCTCTCATTACCCCACACATTAGTCTTTCCTGTTGGACCCAGCCTGTGGGGCAGTGATGTAAAGTAACTAAGTAAAAATACTTGGAAGTACTACTTAAGTACTTTTTGGGGGTATCTGTACTTTACTTTACTATTTATATTTTTTTACCAACTTTTACTTTTACTCCACTACATTCCTAAAGACAATATGTACTTGTTACTCCATACATTTCCCCTGACATGGGAAAGCACTCGTTACATTTCGATTGCTCAGGCAGGGCAGCAATATGGTCCAATTCATGCACCTATCGATATAACTTGTTGTCATCCCTACTGCCTCTGATTTGGCAGACTCACTTAACATAAATACTGTGTTTGTAAATTATGTCTGAGTGTTGGAGTGTGTCCCTGGGGCTGTCTTTACATTTTTTTTAAGAGAAAATTGTGCCATCTGCTTGGCTTAATATAAGTAATTTGATACATAGCACATGCTTTTACTCAAGTATGACAGTTGAGTAATTTTTCCACCACTGTACTGTACTTAAGTACATGTAAAACCCAGATACTTTTAGACTTCTACTCCTATACTGAACAAAAATATAAACACACATGCAACAATTTCAAAATTGTACTTAGTTACAGTTCATGTAAGTCAATTGAAATAAATCATAGGCCCATCCACTTGGGAGTCAGGCCCAGCCAATCAGAATGAGTTTTCCCCACAAAAGGGCTTTATTACAGACAGAAATACTCCTCAGTTTCATCAGCTGACCGTGTGGCTGGTCCTGGGCTGGCGTGGTTACACGTGGTCTGTAGCTATGAGGCCGGTTGGACGTACTACCAAATTCTCTAAAACGACATTAATAGTAGAGAAATAAATATTCAATTCTCTGGCAACAGCTCTGGTGGACATTCCTACAGTCAGCATGCTAATTGCATACTCCCTAAACATTTTAGAGTGGCCTTTTATTGTCCCCAGTGCAAGGTGCACCTGTGTGATGATCATGCTATCATGCTGTTTAATCAGTTTCTAGATATGTCACAACTGTCAGATGGATGAATTGTCTTGGCAAAGGAGAAATGCTCACTAACGGGGATGTAAAAATGTGTGCACAACATTTTATAGAAATACGCTTTTTGTTCGTATGGAAACATGGGACCAACACTTTACGTGCAGCGTTCATATTTGTATTCTGTATAGTTTTTTTACTGGTTGACTTTCACTTTTATCTTGAGTCATTTTCTATTAAAGTATCTTTAGTTTTAATCAAGTATGACAATTAAGTACTTTTTCCACCAGTGCTGGGCGGTGACATGGTGAAGTGTCCCATGGTGAAGTGTTCATGGTGAAGTGTTCATGGTGGGATATCCACAGTGGAAGAATGTGTAGAGGTTGGGGTGCTTTATCTGGCTCTGTGGGAACCTATGTTCTCTCTTCAAGCACTGGTGTGGTCCACATTTAAAGGCTTCTGAGACACTACTGTGTTTGATTGTTTTGATAGTTGTCCCAAAGTAGGTTCCCCTAAATCAAAGACACTTAACATTAAAATAAAAAATATATCATAGGTTCTAGGTGATTTTGTATGTCAATGCCATTAACTATAACTCTGATATTAGTGTTAGTAGTATAGCCACAATTGGTCCTACCCAAATGTGTTTCAAAAAAATTACATTCATGTTTATTGGTTGCATACACCAATAAACATGAGTTTAGCAGATATTATAGTGGGTGCAGGGGAACGCTTGTGTTACTTGTGTCAAACAAGTACACAAATAATATAAAAGCTAAAATCAGGAAATGTTCGAACTAATCAAATTGTCAACCCAAATAATATTGTATCAGAAATCCAAATGCAGTCTATGCGCATATACACCGAAAATATATACTAAGAATGACATGTACAGCAGTAGACACAGTTGAAGTGGGAAGTTTACTTACACCTTAGCCAAATACATATCAACTCAGTTTTTCACAATTCCTGACATTCAATCCGAATAAAAATTCCTTGTCTTAGGTCAGTTAGGATCACCTCTTTATTTTAAGAATGTGAAATGTCAGAATAATAGTAGAGAGAATTATTTATTTCAGCTTTTATTTCTGTCATCACATTCCCAGTGGGTCATAAATTTACATACACTCAATTAGATTTGGTAGCATTGCCTTTAAATTGTTTAACTTGGGTCAAATGTTTGGTGAATTTTGGCCCATTCCTCCCGACAGAGCTGGTGTAACTGAGTCAGGTATGTAGGCCTCCTTGCTCGTACACGCTTTTTCAGTTCTGCCCACACATTTTCTATAGGATTGAGGTCAGGGCTTTGTGATGGCCATTCCAATACCTTCACTTTGTTGTCCTTAAGCCATTTTGCCACAAAATTATGCTTGGGGTCATTGTCCATTTGGAAGACCCATTTGCGACCAAGTTTTAAGATTTAACTTCCTGATTGATGTCTCAAGATATTGCTTCAATATATCCACATAATTTTCCTCCCTCATGATGGCATATATTTTGTGAAGTGCACCAATCCCTCAGCACCCCCACAACATGATGCTGCCACCCCCGTGCTTCACGTTTGGGATGGTGTTCTTCGGCTTACAAGCCTCCCCCTTTTTCCTCCAAACATAACAATGGTCATTATGGCCAAACAGTTCTATTTTTGTTTCATCAGACCAGAGGAAAAAGTATGATCTTTGTCCCCATGTGCAGTTTCAAACTGTAGTCTGGATTTTTTTTATGGTGGATTTGGAGCAGTGGCTTCTTCCTTACTGAGCGACCCTTCAGGTTATGTCGATGTAGGACTCGTTTTACTGTGGATATAGATACTTTTGTACCTGCTTCCTCCAGCATCTTCACAAGGTCCTTTGTTGTTGTTCTGGGATTGATTTTCACTTTTCCCACAAAAGTACGTTCATCTCTAGGAGACAGAACACTAATTTAAACGCAACATGTAAAGTGTTTGTCCCACGTTTCATGAGCTGAAATAAAAGATCCCAGAAATGTTCCATATGCACAATAAGCTTATTTCGCTCCAATTTTGTGCACAAATTTGTTACATCCCTGTTAGTGAGCTTTTCTCCTTTGCCAAGATAATCCATCCACCTGACAGGTGTGGCATATCAAGAAGCTGATTACACTGCATGATAATTAAATAGATGCACCTTGTGCTGGGGACATTAAAGGCCATTCTATAATGTGCAGTTTTGTCACACAACACAATGCAACAGATGTCTCAGGTTTTGAGGGAGTGTGCAATTGGCATGCTGATTGCAAGAATGTCCACCAGAGCTGTTGCCAGTGAATTGAATGTTAATTTCTCTACCATAAGCCGCCTCCAACGTCATTTTAGAGAACTTGGCAGTGAGTCCAACCGGTCTCACAAGCGCAGACCACGTGCAACCACGCCAGCCCAGAACCTCCACATCTGGTTTCTTCACCTGTGGGATCGTCTGACACCAGCCACCTGGACAGCTGATTGGTTGGGCCTGACTCCCCAGTGGATGGGCCTGGCTCCCAAGTACTGTAGGTGGACCTATGCCCTTCCAGGCCCACCCATGACTGTGCCCATGTGAAATCCATAGGTTAGTGCCTCATTTATGTTTATTGACTGATTTCCTTTTATGAACTGAAACTCAGTAAAATCATTGAAATTTTTGCATGTTGCTTTCATATTTTTGTTCGGTATAGAGTGAGCTACACTATATATATACAAATCAAATCAAGTTTATTTATATAGCCCTTCGTATATCAGCTGATATCTCAAAGTGCTGTACAGAAACCCAGCCTAAAACCCCAAACAGCAAGCAATGCAGGTGTAGAAGCACGGTGGGTAGGAAAAACTCCCTGGAATGGCCAAAACCAGGAAGAAACCTAGAGAGGAACCAGGCTATGAGGGGTGGCCAGTCCTCTTCTGGCCAAGATGTTCAAATGTTCATAAATGACCAGCATGGTCAAATAATAATAATCACAGTAGTTGTCGAGGGTGCAGCATGTCAGCACCTCAGGAGTAAATGTCAGTTGGCTTTTCATAACCGATCATTAAGAGTATCTCTTCCACTCCTGCTGTCTCTAGAGAGTTGAAAACAGCAGGTCTGGGACAGGAAGCACGTCCGGTGAACAGGTCAGGATTCCATAGCCGCAGGCAGAAAAGTTGAAACTGGCGCAGCAGCTCGGCCAGGTGGACTGTGGACAGCAAGGAGTCATCATGCCAGGTAGTCCTGAGGCATGGTCCGAGGGCTCAGGTCCTCCGAGAGAGAGAAAGAAAGAGAGAATGAGAGAATTAGAGAGAGCATACTTAAATTCACACAGGACACCGGATAAGACAGGAGAAGTACTCCAGATATAACAAACTGATCCTAGCCCCCCCGACACATAAACTACTGCAGCATAAATACTGGAGGCTGAGACAGGAGGGGTCTGGAGACACTGTGGCCCCATCCGTTGATACCCCACGGACAGGGCCAAACAGGAAGGATATAACCCCACCCACCTTGCCAAAGCACAGCCCCCACACCACTGTGGACACAGCCCCACACCAAATGTATGTGGACACGTTAGCACAAGCAACGTCAGCACAAGAACTGTTTGTTTGGAGTGTCATGAAATACGTTTCCATGGCCGGGCAGCAGTACACAAGCCTAAGATCACCATGCGCAATTCTAAGCGTTGACTGGAGTAGTGTAAAGCTTGCCGCCATTGGACTCTGGAGCAGTGGAAACGCATTCTCTGGAGTGATGTATCATGCTTCACCATCTGGCAGTCCAACGGACGGACCTGGGTTTTACCAATGCCAGGAGTACGCTACCTGCCCCAATGCATAGTGCCAACTGTAATGTTTGGTGGATGAGTAATAATGGTCTGGGGCTGTTTTTCATGGTTCAGGCTAAACCCCTTAGTTCCAGTGAATAGAAATCTTAACGATACAGCATACAATGACATTCTAGACAATTCTGTGCTTCCAACTTTGTGGCAACAGTTTGGGGAAGATCCTTTCCTGTTTTAATATGGCAATGTCCCTGTGCACAAAGCGAGGTCCATACAGAAATGGTTTGTCGAGATTGGTGTGGAAGAACTTGACTGGCCTGCACAGAGCCCTGACCTCCACCCCATCAAACACCTTTGGGATGAATTGGAACACTGACTGCGAGCCAGGCCTAACTGCCCAACATCAGTGCCCAACCTCACCAATGCTCTTATGGCTGAATGGATGCAAGACCCCGCAGCAATGTTCCAACATCTAGTGGAAAGCCTTCCCAGAAAAGTAGAGGCTGTTATAGCAGCAAAGGGGGGACCAACTCCATATTAATGCCCAGTATTTTGGAACGAGACGTTCGACGAGCAGGTTTCCACATACTTTTTGTCATATAGTGTATGTCGAGAATACAGGCGTGTATAAACATTGTAACAAAAATACAATGTAAAGTGGGAGATATATTAGGATGAGCTAGAGACCACAGTGTGAAAAACCGTACAAAAGAAACAGGAAGTGTCCCGTGTTTAATGTCTCTCCACACACGGGACTGCAGCGTTGGCTGTTTGTGTGTGGGCGTATGCATGTGTGAGTGTACATGTGAGTCCAGGAGTCTGCGCGTGCATGAGCTGTGTGTGTGAGCTTGCGTGTGTGTGTTTTGTGTGAATGAGTGAGTGAGTGAGTGAGTGAGTGAGTGAGTGAGTGAGTGAGTGTGGGAGTGTGTGTGTGCAAAAAAGTGTCTTAGGTGCAGGACTGGGCCCACTAGACCGATGGTTTAACAGTCTGATGGCCTGGTGATAGAAGCTGTTTCCAAACCTCTTGGTCACGGCTCTGGAGCACCTGAACCGCAGAGGGAACAGTCCGTGGCCCGGGTGGCTGAGGTCCTTAATGATCTATTTGACTTTCTTCAACACCCCCCGCAGCCGATGTGAGAAAGACCTTTAAACAGGTCAACATTCATAAGGCCGCAGGGCGCGACGGATTACCAGGACGTGTACTGCGAATATGCGCTGACCAACAGGCAAGTGTCTTCACTGACATTTTCAACTACTCCCTGTCTGAGTCTGTAATACCAACCTGTTTTAAGCAGACCACCATAGTCCCTGTGCCCAAGAACACTAAGGTAACCTGCCTAAATGACTACTGACCCGTGGCACTCACGTCTCTAGACATGAAGTGCTTTGAAAGGCTGGTCATGGCTCACATCAATGCCGTTGTCCCAGAAATCCTAGACCCACTCCAATTTGCATACCGCCCTAACAGATCCACAGATGACGCAATCTCTATTGCTCTCCACACTGCCCTTTCCCACCCAGACAAAAGGTACACCTATGTGAGAATGTTATTCATTGACTACAGCTCAGCGTTCAAGACCATAGTTCCCTCAGAGCTCATCAATAAGCTAAGGACGCAGGGACTAAACTCCCTCTGCAACTGGATCCTGGACTTCCAGACAGGCCGTCACCAGGTGGTAAGGGTAGGTAACAACACATCTGCCACGCTGATCCTCAACACAGGGGCCCCTCAGGGGTGCATGCTCAGTCCCCTCTCTGTCCCCTCTATGTAGCCTCTCAGTCCCCTCTTTGTAGCCTCGCTACTTTTATAGCCTCGCTACTGTATATAGCCTGTCCTTTTACTGTTGTTTTATTTCTTTACTTATCTATTGTTCACCTAAAACCTTTTTTTGCGCTATTGGTTAGAGCCTGTAAGTAAGCATTTCAATGTAAGGTACCTGTTGTATTCGGCGCACGTGACAAATAAACTTTGATTTGATACACTCATGACTGCACGGCGAAGCACGACTCCAACACCATCATTAGGTTCGCCGATGACACAACAGTGTCACCGACAACGACGAGACAGCCTGTAGGGAGGAAGTCAGAGACCTGGCCAAGTGGTGCCAGGACAACAATCTCTCTCTCAACGTGATCAAGATAAATGAGATGATTGTGGACTGCAGGTAAAGGAGGACCGAGCACGCCCCCATTCTCATCGACGGGGCTGCAGTGGAGCAGGTTGAGAGCTTCAAGTTCCTTGGTGTCCACATCACCAACAAACCAGCATGGTCCAAGCACACCAAGACAGTCGTGAAGAGGGAACTACAAAATCTATTCCCCTTCAGGAGACTGAAAAGATTTGGAATGGGTCCTCAGAGCCTCAAAAGGTTCTTCAGCTGCACCATCGAGAGCATCCTGACTGGTTGCATCACGGCCTGGTATGGCAACTGCTCGGCCTCCGACTGCAAGGCACTACAGAGGGTAGTGCGTATGGCCCAGTACGTGCGGCCCATCATTGGGGCCAAGCTTCCTGCCATCCAGGACCTCTATACCAGGCGGTGTCAGAGGAAGGCCCTAAAAATTGTCAAAGACTCCAGCCACCCTAGTCATAGACTGTTCTCTCTGCCACCGCACATCAAGTGGTACCGGAGCACCAAGTCTAGGTCCAAGAGCCTTCTAAACAGCTTCTACCCACAAGCCATAAGACACCTGAACATCTAATCAAATGGCTACCCAGACTATTTGCATTGCCCCCGCCCCCCCCCCTTTTACACCGCTGCTACTCTCTGTTATTATCTATGCACAGTCACTTTAATATCTCTACCTACGTGTACATATTACCTTAATTACCTCGACTTACCGTTAACCCATGTATTTAGTCTCATGTATTTAGTCTCTGCTCTTTAACTACTTGTTACTTTTATTTCTTATTCATATTTGTTAAACTGCATTGTTGGTTAGGGGCTTCTAAGTAAGCATTTCA
>NC_088235.1:70881954-71076954 GCF_036934945.1 Oncorhynchus masou masou
TGTGTTTGGGAGGCTACTGGGATTCTAGAGAAAATAAAGTGTGTGTGTAGGTGTATGTATTTTGCAAGGCTACTGTGATTCTAGTGAATATCAAGAGTGAGAGAGCAGTATGATATGAAAAGATGACGTGAGTGATGGAGAGAACTTGGAGTGAAGCGTGGAGAAGAGGAAATAACTCTGCCCCCCTTACAAACACACACACACACCAAAACTTTTTCACTCATAGCTGTGTGAAAAGTCCTGCTGTTGAACAGGGTTGTCTTTGGGAACACTAAAGACTGTCTCAGTCCGAGTTATGCAGCACGTGTTGAACATGATTTAATCATCAATGAACCAAGTCATTAACCTCCTCATCAATGTTTAAAGCAGGTATTCCCAAACTGGGGTACAGGGTACGCGCAATGCCATCGGGGGTACGCCAAATAAAAATGTGATTTACATTTAAGAATACAAATAAAATAAAACATTTCTTCACATTTTCAAACAGTCCATTTATATTTCCCAACGGGGCTATACATTTGGGCGAGTTTTTTTTCTCGCCCGAGTAGCCTCGTTCCACTGCCAAAAATAAAATGAAACCATCTAGTGTTCAGCGAAATAACAACGCAATGTCGAATACAGGAAGCCTAGTCAAATAATGAACATCCAATCACATTAACTGCTTCTCTCTCTCGGGAATTCCACTAACGGTCCGTATGTAGCCAAACGTAGACAATTTTCACTTGTCTGACCTCTTGCATGATGATGAGTTTCTTACACAACTGGCCTATCTGGGTGATGTTTTTTTCTCACCTGAATGATCTTAATCTAGGATTGCAAGGACAACTATATTCAATGTGCGGGACAAAATTGAGGCTATCATTAAGAAGTTGGAGCTCTTCTCTGTCTGCATTAACAAGGACACCACACAGGTCTTTCCATCATTGTATGATTTTTTTGTGTGCAAATGAACTCAAGCTTACGGACAATGTCAAATGTGATATAGCGAAGCGCCTGAGTGAGTTGGGCGCGCAATTACGCAGGTACTTTCCCCGAAACGGATGACACAAACAACTGGATTCATTATCCCTTTCATGCCCTGGCTCCAGTCCACTTACCGATATCTGAACAAGAGAGCCTCATCGAAATTGCAACAAGCAGTTCTGTGAATATTGCCACTGCCAGATTTCTGGATTGGGCTGCACTCAGAGTAACCTGCCTTGGCAAATTGCGCTGTTAAGACACTGATGCCCTTTGCAACCGCATACCTATGTGAGAGTGGATTCTCGGCCCTCACTAGCATGAAAACTAAATACAGGCACAGACTGTCTGTAGAAAATGATTAAAGACTGAGACTCTCTCCAATACAACCCAACATTGCAGAGTTATGTGCATCCTTTCAAGCACACCCTTCTCATTCACTTATAGTGAGCCATTCACAATTTTCGATGAACAAATAAGGTTTTATATGTAAGATGGTTAAATAAAGAGTCAAATTATTGATTATTATTCTATTGTTATTTGTGCCCTAGTCCTATACGAGCTCTTTGTCACTTCCCACGAGCATGGGTTGTGACAAAACCTCACACACATTCTTCTGTTTAATAACTGTATTGTATAGTGTGTGTGTGGCAGGCTTACAATGATGGCAAAAAAAACTACATTTGAGAGTGCGCTGACCCTGGTGCTAGAGGGGGTACAGCTGACCCTGGTGCTAGAGGAGGGGGTACGCAGCTGGAGGTTGAACATTTGAAGGGGTACGGGACTATAAAGGTGTAGAGGAAAGGGGAAAATTAGCTTGTTGTTTTGCTTATATTGTTGTAGTGGGAAATAATGCATACAATGAGCCGGCAAGAATATAGTTTAAAATAATATGTCGCCTCAGAGAAACTTTGGTTTATGAGGACAAGGGCGAAATTCCCTCATTCGAAAACCCGGTGTCCTTACACGTAGCAGTCCAAACAAGGTGTGTGAATTGAAGAGCAAACTGAATGTGTATTGGTGTGCCTCTTGCACATATTTACTGTATGCTAAAACGTTGGTTTTAACATACAGTCATCCCCATAAGTGACTGAAATATCTTCTGTAGGCTAGTTGCACATGGACAGCTGCTCTGGATGTGTAGAATGGCATTCACCATGTTTAGTTTGGCTGCACCTCTGGCACTCTGGGTAATACGCCACACCTGCAGGTGAAGCCGATCCTATTGAGCTGCCTGAACACGCACCCACTTCTCCTCTTCTTAGATGGTTTAACCAGCTTAAAGACAACAGAAAAACACTCAAACAAACTCAATCTGTGCTGGGTCCCAATTCACATCCCTCTTCCTTCCCCTTTTTTCTCTCTGTCTCAGCCTTTCTCTCGCTCTGGGTCTTTCTCTCTCTCTGTCTCGGTCTCTCTCTCTCTGGGTCTTTCTCTCTCTCTGTCTCGGTCTCTCTCTCTGGGTCTTTCTCTCTCTGTCTCGGTTTCTCTCTCTCTCTGGGTCTTTCTCTCTCTCTCTGTCTCGGTCTCTCTCTCTCTCTCTGGGTCTTTCTCTCTCTGTCTCGGTCTCTCTCTCTCGCTCTCTCTGGGTCTTTCTCTCTCTCTCTGTCTCGGTCTCTCTCTCTCTCTGGGTCTTTCTCTCTCTGTCTCGGTCTCTCTCTCTCTCTCTCTGGGTCTTTCTCTCTCTCTCTGTCTCGGTCTCTCTCTCTCTGGGTCTTTCTCTCTCTGTCTCGGTCTCTCTCTCTCTCTCTGGGTCTTTCTCTCTCTGTCTCGGTCTCTCTCTCTCTCTCTGGGTCTTTCTCTCTCTGTCTCTCTCTCTCTCTCTCTTTGGGTCTTTCTCTCTCTGTCTCTCTGTCTCTCTGTCTCTGTCTCTCTGTCTCTCTGTCTCAGTCTCTCTGTCTCTCTCTCTTGGCCTCTCTCTCTCTCTCTCTCTCTCTCTCTCTCTCTCTCTCTACTAGTGAAGGCAGGGTTGTGTGTACTGTGCACTGCTGCTTCCCACCTTTGTCCGCTCTCCTTGCTCCCTCATTCACCAGAGCCGGACCTTTGAAGAAGCCTAATCCGGGTTATTTGCTTTCCCATGCTTGTAGCAGGTTGGCTGGGAGGGATGAGAATACGGTAGACTGCCACACCCCCACTCTCTCTCTCTTTCTCTCTCCCCCCCTCTCTCTCCATTCCCCCGTCCCTCATTTATCCAAATAGGATGTGGTCGATGAGGGATTGTATCCACCCTGAATGGTGAGTAAATATGATCTCACCGCCACTCTTTTATCTACAAGACTACACTCTTTAGACACTCAGTGTTGCTCCAGAAAGCCCTTTATAGGCCTTTCTCTTCCCTGAAATCCATTCAGGCCCGGCTGTATTCAGACGCCTGGATGAGGAGTCCCTAAAGAGTTGTGTTCTCATAATGGGGCCCAATTCATTACTGTAAATAACAGTGGCAGTCATCGCATTGTCTCCGTGAAGCAGTTGGTTTAGAGACTCTTAGGCTGGTAATTGTTTTAAGCCCAGTGGTGGTTCTTTTTGGGGGTCTTTTTCTATGCCAGGAAACAGAACATGGACCCTGGTGGCTTTGTGAATCCCCTCCGAAGGAAGGTGTAGAGGTAAGGGAGGAAAGGGGGTGTGAATGCAGCACACAGCTGCGGGAAACACACTTTAGGCTTAAGGCATTATATGGTGGAATAAGCTGAGGCCAATAGCATATTTTGTATTTTGCATCGTGTGTGTGTGTGTGTGTGTGTTCGCACGCGTCTGTCTGTCTGTCTGTCTGTCTGTCTGTCTGTCTGTCTGTCTGTCTGTCTGTCGGTGTTTAATTCTCACGGTCATCTCCATACTTAACCTCTGGATCTCAGTGTACAGTATACGCGTGTGCAGTGTAAAGCCGTTGACGGTTAAGTACATCTTGGTGCTTTATTTACGCTCACGCGATCATGGACCTCTCGGGGTGTCTGGCTTCGCCCCTGTCGCCTCGCCAAAGTCTGCCCGGCGCCCGCCGTTTTACGTTCCCACCAGTCGTCCGAGCCCTCGTCTGCATCCCAAATTGCACCCCTTTCCCTACACCGTGCACTACTTTTGACCAGGGCCCCAAAAGTTGCACACTGTATAGGGCATAGGGTTCCATTTGGGACCCGTGCGGAGCGGAGCGGAGGCCTGTACTTACAGCGTGGCCTCCCGTCCCCGAGCAGGCCGTGTTTATGTCCTGGGTAATTGTAGACCCCAGTCTGAGCAGGAGGCCAGCGTCTGTCAAAATAGCCCCGGCTCTCCTCTCTCCCCTACCGCGCTGCCCAAAATCGCATTAACTTTCACAGCCGCCCTCACTTCCCTACAACCCCTGGGCCCCAGCCGGCCGGGCTGATTGGATAGACGTAGATGACATGAAAATTCCACTGTTTTCATCGGCCTTATTCACTCTTTTTACCCCCCATCCACAACCACAGGCCAATAAGTCTCTACCTCTCCTCCTCAAGACGCCTGGGGGAATGAACACACACACACACACACACACACACACACACACACACACACACACACACACACATGCACACTTGCACACACACTTCACTCCACATGCACACACAACCCATCTTGCCCAGTCGCCCCCCCCGGGCACTTTTGCCCAGCCTTGGGGCGCACGCTCTGCCATACACCTACAGCAGGCAGCTGTGTAATGGGGGCCGATGTGGGAATTGGCTGGCTGGCAGGCGGCGGGAGGGAGGGAAGGAGGAAACGCTGGGAATAAGGAGCAACATGGTCCTCGTTAGCACGGATGACTCTAGCCAAGAATCTTTGGGGTGGCCGACCAGTGGACCACAGTCTTAGTCTACAGGGGCCATGCAGGGCTACTGCTTCTGCTGGGTGTGCTGGGCAGGCAGGGTGACGGAGCAGAGTTGAAATAACACTAGTAATACTACTACTACTAACATACCTGGATTCAGAGCTGCTTCTTAGATAGCGGAGGTAGACAGATGGCAATGTGGTGAGACACGGGGAAAGGAAAGAGACGTAGAATATCGTCAAGATATATCTGATCTTTGTGAATTACCACAACTAACCAGCAACTGCCTGTCTGTCTCTCTGTGTGTGTGTGTGTGTGTGTGTGTGTGTGTGTGTGTGTGTGTGTGTGTGTGTGTGTGTGTGTGTGTGTGTGTGTGTGTGTGTGTGTGTGTGTGTGTGTGTGTGTGTGTGTGTTTGTGTGTGTGTTTGTGTGCGTGTGTGTGTTTGTGTGTCTGTGTGTGCGTGTGTGTGTTTGTGTGTCTGTGTGTGAGCCACTACAACCCACACAAATAGTGTCCCCTCCATCACCACTCCTGGAATGCCAATGCTTTTTCCACCAATTTAAGACAATTACCAGCGTTTGACCTCTTGACCCCAGGCAGTCCCCACTGACAGGCCTAGGAGTTTAGCTGTGTCCCCTTTGTATTCAATAAACCCCAGCGCTTTCCGACAAATTAATCGTTGACCTCTCAGTGGCAGGCTCTCTGATTGGCTGATTGGTGATCATAATGCCCTTTGGCTGATGTATTGTGTGCTGTTGTGAAATAGTTAACGTTCAGATGTAATGTGAGGGAATGTGGGAATATAAATGAATGACAGGGGCCTGTTAGCGAGATGGGGGAAATACATTTTTACTAGTTTGGGTAATTATGTTGTTACTTGTTAGATTTATGTTTTGCGTCGAATAATCTGATAGATTTGTATCTTTCTGGTTATTTGTGTTGTAGAACAGACTGGGGGTGGTCCACTCCTCAATCCTATCTCTGAAGCAATTACACTCACTCAAAGTTCCTAACCCAAATGTGTTATATCTGTCATTTTGACTATTTATCACATATCGAAGCTCTATAACATTTTTGAGGGCTTAAGCAACCCATTGAACCCTTTTTGGTTCAATATTGCACCATAGCAGCAAACCACAGCACTGCACTTTCTCCATTTCTCCAAATCCACAATGTATATTCCAATCTACTAAATTAGACTATTCTGTTGTAGCTGTACACAAATACTGATCTCTCATTTCAGAGAACCAGTCTTTTACCCTCCAGGTATCAACCATCATCATGGCAGTTACAGGTATCTGTCACATCTTTGCTGAGACGACGGTCGACGTGAACAAGGTTGTTCCTTTTTCTCTGTGTTTTGCTGAGCTCATATGGGAAAGCACACCTTTCCTTGCCTGTCCAAGGGTGCAACCTTTCACCATTTGACTTCAACTGACCTTTTCTCCTGAAAAAATAAATAGTGAAGCGGCATTTGAAGGTGATTTATCCCTCTCTACGTCACACTGAGGCAGTACAGTGTATGGTTCTATATTTTTGTACATATATTATGTTAAAGTTTTAACTAAAATGTCCTTAACGTTTACCTATAATGCAATATGCATGAGAAAGGTGGATCAACTTATTGGATAAGCTTGTTCAAGGGTTTTTTACCATGGTCACTTTGATCAAGCTGGCTGGCACCGACTCTAAAATGGAAGCATGTAGTCAATTTAGCCCAGGTCTGCAGAATGTAGCTGTAGAGAGGAGGGGAAGAGCTAGGAATCTTACAGAGATGACTAGGTTGTTCTAGTGTAGGATCTCACCCACCCACCAACCCTCTCTCCCTTCCTTACACCCCCCCCCCTCCCAGGCTGGCTGTTTCCCTCTGTCTGTCTGTCTGTCTGTCTGTCTGTCTGTCTGTCTGTCCCTCTCTCTCCCTCTCCCTCTGTCAATTTAGTGCACCTTCACATCACCGTAACAACCACAGAGGAAGTGATGTAACCATTATATTAGGCCATTCGCTAGGTCGGCATTGAATACGGCCACCTATAATAATCTTCAAAGACACCCAGGGTGGCATGTTTGTCTGTCTGGCCTCTCAAAACCCCCACACACGTGTACCGGTGTACCCCTTTCCGGGCACCACCATGGGTCTCTGCCCAACACCCGTCTCCCCTCTCTCGGGTTGCATCACAAATGGCACCCTACTCCCTATTTAGTTCACTACTTTTCATCAGAGTCCTATGGGCTTTGACGGGGCTCTGGTCAGAAAGTAGTGCACTAAATAGGGAAGAGGGTGGCATTTGGGACGTAGCCTCTCCTCGGGTTGCGGCGCGGGCAGTAAAGATACTGTTTCACTGCAGGTGTTCCATCAAAGCCCTGGCTTGGCCCCGGTCTGTTGGCTGGGCGGCATGGATCTGTTAAACGGCTGACTGGGTAGGGAAGGCCAGCCAATGGAAGGGGCCGAGGAGGCCCCTGCGTGAGCTGTCTGAGGCTCGTGCTGCAGGGTGGGTGTCATCCTGAGGCTGTCTCGATCTGAGACCCTCTGGGGCCCCTCTCCTCCTCCTCCTTCTCCTCCTCCTCCTCCCCCTCCTCCTCCTCTCTTGGCCCCTGTAATTGAACATGTATTTATTGCAGGGCCGGAGGCTGGCTAGGGGAGAGGGAGAGGAGGGAGAGAGGGAGGCTGCTGCACATGGAGATGTGACTGAGGTTACGGCCGCAGGGTCTGGCTCCTCTTCAGCAGCACCAACTCACTCTCTTCCTCTTTCTTCTCCCTCACACTCTCTCGCTCTCTTTCTCGTTTGGTTGGATGTTTTGTTTACTGCTCCCTGTCCTCCCTCTCCTGCTCAGTCTTTCAGTGAGCTTGTCTCTTCTTACAGTGTCTCTCTTTTCATTTTGCCCTCCTCCGTTCCTTTCATCCTTTCTCCCTCGTTCTTTTTCTTGATTGGGCGTGTATAGAATGCATTTTAAATGCAAATGTATGTGCCGACACTAGCAAATTGGTCAAAAGGAGGCTTCACAGTTTGTTCACTGGTGTCCTTGAATGGTTTGACATTCGAGTCTTTGAAGTATGGCCAAAGAGGCACACACACGGCTTATTGTCCTCAGCGTATTTGTTAATTTATCAGGAAAGTTACTCCTCTGAATTAAGATATTATCGTCACTGACTTGCCCTCGGCACCTTGAGTTACGTTATGAATTTAGTTTTTGTTGAAGGAAATGTCCCTCCTCAGTGAAAGGGAGTACATAGTGGATATGGAGAGGTGTAGAAAGTGTGGAAAGGGCGAGTGTATCTGTCTGCTGGGGATAGAAACCCCCCGCCTCCTAATTTTCCCAAATACACTCCTTCCCTTTTCTCCTTTCTCTGAAAGGGACTGTTTCTTACCTGTCATTTTTTACCGTACCTAAACTGGTGCGTAACAGGACAGGAGGCTCGTATAGACCACTGGTACACAGTCAAGAAGAATAGACCGCTGGCACACGGTCTAGGAGAATGACAAATCCTCCAGTGGGACTAGACTAAGGAGGGCAATGTTGGAGGGTTGGCCTCAGGTCTACGGGCTGCACCCCATTAGACTAAAGCAAAACCGGCCGCAAATGGCCTCTCCTCAGCAGACCTCATAAGAGTGCCTTGTAAAACATTTTTTATTTATTTAATTTTTTACGAGTTTCCCTTCTCAATCGCAGCTCCGAGCTGTCAGAGAGAGCAGGCAAGAGCAGCCCCTGCTTATCCGGACCGGGGGATGGGGGGGGGGGGGGGTAAAGAGGGGTGAACGAGGTGCTAGTTGCTCCTTTCCCCCAATCCCCTGTGTGCAGTCTGAACGCACAACCTGGGAAGTCGTAATATGGAACGTGCAGTTTGGATTGCATAATTGTTTTTGCACTGGTTTTACGCATTACATTGAGATTCAAGCCCATTGGCGAACATGACCATGTGTGTGTATTTACGTAGAAGAGAAAAAGTGACATTCGTGAGGACACTCGTGATTTTGGATACTTGAAAGAGATCTTAGATGCATCTTTGGTCGCTATCAAAGGTAGAATCGCACCCTTTGAGCGGCACTTAGCATTTACACGCACACTAGCGCTAATTGTGTGGTGTTCTTTGAACGTAGAGGCACCGGTGGAGCCCATGGGGCATCAGTAGTGTGCCCTACTACTCCATCCCGACATCTGTCTCTGCTTGGACCCCTATCTGTTCCTGAACCGTTGAAAATGATTCGCAGGGTTTGTTAAGATGCCATCGGAATGGGATTCCCCCCCCTCTTCGACAAAGGAAAAGGGAAATCGCAGGGGAAGGCTGCAAATGTGTCCCTTTTGTGGAGCCTCTTTGGAGGGCGGATGGCGCAGGACGGCGTGAGTGGGCCTGGAAATCGCCCGCAAAAGAAGCCAAAGCACAGTAGTAGCCCTTGGCTAAGGATGGTTATCACTAGCATCTGCTGCCTGCCTAGCTGCCACCACGCTAAGGCACCACGGATAAAACAGAATCACTCCTAGGAATCCGATGAACCTTCTACAGGAAGCAAGAAAAAAAGGCAGCTGGAAGGACCGAAGGAAGAAAAGAAATCTAACATGACTGGCTAACTGAGAAATCACCTCAGCGAGTAGTCGCTAGGTCTTTTTTTTTGGAGGGCTGGCCCGAGGTAGGCTCTTTGGCTCTTTGGCAAGCAGTCGACATGACAATGGTGTTTCCGAGATAAGATAGAGAGACTGGGCTGGGATGAAATGGTGGCCGCTAGCATTGTCTCGCCTGCGATTCTCTGACTCCCCTATGACGAATCCCAGTAACAGAGACACTTGGCAGACCAAAGTGGGCCGCGGCACTCGGCAATAGAAGGGGGCTCCGCTCGAGGAGAAGCCAAAAAAGAGCCTTTCAAAAAAGAGCCAGATGTAATGCAGCTTTTTTATGCTCATTCTGGGCCTCTGATAGCTGAAGTGGCATGGATTTGTATCCCAGTTACACTGAAAGGGCTGCTGAATTGGATCGAGCTTTAAAGTGAAGCGAAAAAAGCCCTGGAAAATTGGCCCTCAAAGGCACATTTCAACTGGAAAGCGTTCCTTTTAAGCCGTCATTCCTTAGTGGTTGACAATCCTATTATGCCACCAACTTATTGTAATTAAGGGAAGAGGAGATACAGAAGGAAACATCGCAACACAGAGCTAACTTTGTCGTTGTTTTTGTGTTTTTGGGGATCTAACAGTGCTGAGGGTCCAAATCGCCTTATTTTGCATTGATGTGTGATTGATGGCCAACGACGTGGGCCAATATTTTTTGGGGGTCTGTCACTTCGGCAGTGGGCAGCATTTTTAAAGAAGAGACGTAATGGAAAATAGGTTTTATATTCTTTTCTTCCAGTTTGGGGGTCGGGAGAAGTGGAACTCTTCAGAAGAAAAGCTGTGGATATAATGATCCCTCACGTCATCCGCCTCGGTGCTAAAGTAGAAATACGTTCCGCACTAAAATGGTGCCCAAACCCCAATATAAACCGCCTCTGGGGGAATTGTATGTGGCTCGTCCACATGCAACTATTTATTTGCCTGATAATAAGAGGATTGTTTATTTCTCTCTCTTTCTCTCTCTTCTCTGTCCCGCTTTTGAACCATAGGACAGACCACAGGTGGCCATTGAGCGATTTACTCAAATTTGGGCCCTGATGACAGCCGTACAAAGCCGTTGAGGGTCAGATGTGGCGGCAAAGATGGAAGAGGAAGCGAGACATCCCACTCCCTAATTTTCTTCTGGTTTATATACAGTCAATGAATTAAGCCAAACCCAGCTGCTAATGCATTGGTGCCTATGGGAGAGCCACCACGTTAAGCAGACCGGAATTAACTATTTTTCCCAATGGAAAATGGCCTGAGTAGGACATCTTAATTTATCCACCATCTTTGGTGGCGGTTCCCGCTGGCCCTGTCCTCCCAGGGGACAATGTTGCCTGACCTTTGACCCCCGCACTTACTGACAGGCTCTCCAGGAATTCTGTGTCACGTGAAGAATGTGAATCATGTGAAGAACCCACCAAACATCGTTTTTGTACACTGACAAAGTCCTCCGTATTTCTTCTGTGCTGCAAGAGCAAGTACCTACAGTATCTCCACTGAAACCCCTTCGAACCCCTGTGTCCCTCACTCTCTCCTACTCCCTAGGCCAGGCTTGTGTTAGCACCGTGGAGGTGGTGAAAAGGGCAGCAAATCATGGGGTGGGGAGAAGCCCGGGTCTGCCAGACGCACACCTCGCTACCCTGTGCCCCCGTAACCTCCAATCCCCTCCCCTACCTCACCCCACCCTCTAAAGCAGCTGTGCCGTTGTGCTTTCACTCAACACACAAGCACACACACAGGTAGGATTTCACATAGATTTCATGTGTGGGGGTCAGGCAGGTTGGCTGGATGCAGGTTTCCTATTTCTCACTGGGAGGCTAGTTGGCTGGGCCTCAGCCTCTCACATCCCCTCTGAGTGAGTCTTGTGTGGAAGGGCCCAGTGATTTACATGGTGTCTGAAGGGCCTGCTCTGCCTCTGCTAATGCTTAGCTAGCTTCACAAGGGAGGGAGAAACAGCCCATAATGAATTGGTGTTAATGAGCTGTTAGCTCTGCTCCCAACTAGGGTGCCATAGAAACCCAAGGCTGTATGGCTCTCTAGAAAACGCAAGCACACAGACAGCACACACACAATACACACACAGGGGCTCACACACACACGCATGCACAAATACACACACACTAGACCCCCCCCCCAACCCCAAACACACACATACTCCCTCACTCGCTCACCCGCTCACTCACTCGCGCTCAATGGGCGCCTTACTCGGAGGCAGTCCATCTTCCTCATGTTGACATGTGCTTGTCGATGGAGCACACGGAGCCGCCGTTCGGGCAGGTTCTCAGGCACTCCTCCAGCTCAGACAGGCAGGCAGGCAGCCAGGCAGGCAGACAGGCAGGCAGCCAGGCATTCACGCAGGCAAGCAGGCCGTACAGTGGGAACCAGTGGGAGCCAGCAGCACAAAGGCCCTCTCACCCTCACAATGCTGACAATGAGCAAACCTGGCTAATGCTGATCCTCAGCCAGATAAGCATGCGCTGCACTTCCTCAAACACTCACCCCCCCCATCGTTCGAGTGTGAGAACTGCTCGGTGAAGAAGAAAAAAATATCTGTTTGTTTTTGCTTCCCTCTCACCTGAGGGGTGTGTATGAGGGAGAGGGTGTGTGTGTGTTTGTGTGTGTGCATTCTTGTCTGTGTGTGTGTGTGTTAGAGAGAGAGAGAGAGAGAGAGAGAGAGAGAGAGAGAGTGTGTGTGTGCTTATGTCTTTAAACCAGTCTGAGGTAAGATGCCAGATAATGGAGGATACTTTTAAGTGATTTCAGAGGCTTCGTTGGAGATACAAGGAGAGGAAGAAATGTGGACGCCTGCGAGCTTCTTTATTGGCCCCTGACAGTGCTGCAGCTCTTGTGCTAATAGCTGGGCCAGGTGTAAGCTAGCTGTAGTCAGTGCATCCACACACACACACACACGCACGCACACACACACACACACGCATGCGCACACACACACACACACACACACACACACACACACACACACACACACACACACACACACACACACACACACACACACACACACACACACACACACACACACACACACACACACACACACACATCTCATTCATTAAAACTGCCTCTAATAGAAGGTGTTACGGTTTAGAGAAGAGGTTTAGCAAGTTTCTATTTGCGGCCTGCCTGTGTGAACCAGTGTTCTTTTCGCCACTCTTTTTCAGATTTTGCCTCGTCTTAGTCATTTTGACAACAAACAAAAAAGATTAAGTCTTAGTCACATTTTTGTCAGTTGAATGATGATTTAGTCTTGTTATTGTCAAAATGACGAAAGCAGTGGGCCATTTTAGTCAACTAAATGCCCTTTCATTTTAGTCATATTTTAGTCACATCCCATGTGTATTGCCTCATTAACCTACAGTAAACTTAAATCACGGACTTCCACATAGCCTTGTCATACCAACATATTTTTCAGTATAACATCCTATTATCTTCCCAACAGCAGAAATACATCCTTCAATCAGTGTAGATGAAGGGGAGGAGACAGGTTAAAGAAGGATTTTTAAGTCTTGGAGACAATTGAGACACGGATTGTGCGCCGTTCAGAGGGTGAACGGGCAAGACAAAAGATTGAAGTGCCTTTGAACGGGGTACGGTAGGGGTACGGTAGTAGGTGCCAGGCGCACCGGTTTGACTGTGTCAAGAACTGCAACGCTGCTCAGTTTTTCACGCTCAGCAGTTTCCCGTGTGGTCCACCACCCAAAAGACATCCAGCCAACTTGACACAACTGTGGGAAGCATTGGAGCCAACATGGGTCAGCATCCGAGTGGAACCATTTCCGCACCACGCCCCATTGAATAGAGTCTGTTCTGAAGAGGAGGTTCATAATGTTTGGTAGATTCTGTGTATATAAGAATATAGAGGAATTATCTGGCCATGTAAATTCCTAATTCAGCCCCACATAGATACGACACATGACATAGAAAGCTAAACAGACACGCACAAGGGCAGAGAGAGAGAACGAGAGAGTAGCAGAATCACCAGATGGTGCCGCAACGCATCGGCAAAGTAGTATGGATTGCACCTCTGCCCCTCGTTTCGCGCCATTGCCATTGTTGTCAGTGTTCCACAGACGCCGGCCCGCAGCCACACTGGTGTCCAAAAGTAGAACGGACCTGATGACTGTTTCGCCCAGTGATCTCGTCGAGTCACTAAACCTCGAGACCGAATTGAAGGTTGTTAGCTATAGCTAGCGAATGAAGTAACGTGACTGAGCAAGGTGTAGCCTAAAGAAATGGTTAGCGGTCCGGTCCGCAAGTAGCCTAGTTTTACGCTAGGTCACACCTACTGCGTCATTGTGTTTTGGTACACCAGAAGTACATTCAGCTATTGTTTAACATTTTTTTTAAGGCAGTTCGTGTTTCTTACCCAGGCAAATGGTCGCTAACTAGAAGGATGCGGGTGACTGGTTTGCTACTGAGAGGCGAGAGAGTCGCCTGCGCGATGTGTATAATCGGAGGCGGAGCCGGAAGCCAGAGCAAACCCTGTCTGCCAGTCTGCCCACACTCATCACTTTCTGCCCTGCAGCTCACCAGCTGATGTAGGCTGTGTGCCCGGGAGTAGCTCGTCCTTACCACTGCTGGACAGAACTGCCCTGCACTTCTGTGCTGCTAATATTAATTGTGCTTATCACTGAAAAGCTTTTTTTTATCTCTCCAGAAACTTTTGTCCAGTCCACTTAGTAGTTTGATTTGAGTTTAGTTATATTTTTTTCCGGGTCTATCTATGGTATCATCAATTGCCACTGAAAAGTAGGTATTTTAACAAATATTTTTGTCACTATTTTTGTTGACGAAATGAGCACTGATGTGAACGCATGATATGCAAGTCCAGAGAAGAAAAGGAAATGCAAGAGAGAGAGAGAGAGAGATGTTGGTTTTGTTTTCGAGCCTCGGGCATTCTGTTCCTGTTTGTTGTGGCATATCAAATGATTTAGGAACAACCGCTGGATTTATAGTTTCTCCTCAGTGCTAGATGGCACTTAACGGTCCGCCGTTGAAACAACCGTCATGACCACCAAATTTGTGTTTCGAAGTGACTCCCTTTATTATTTGTCCTTCTTCCCTAAACCCACGTATTACATTGGCACGGAGACATTGACCATGCTTTTAGTGTGTGTCATTAAAGGCACACTGCGGTGTGTGTGCATGTTCCTCCATATACCCAGAATTCCTTGGGGTTAATTGAATGGAGGGGGGGGGTCGTCACGTTGTCGTGTGGAGAAAGGGATTCGTTTTCCTCTTCTTCTTTTCTTACTCCTCCAGAGAAGAACGCAAATAAAAAAATAAAAGTGAGTAACTGCTTTAATGAAAAGCAGTTGATGCGCAATGAAACATTGATTATATGCGTATTAAAGGCACTTCATCAACAAGTGCTTCCCAGAGCGGGCCTACCTCTCCAGGGGGTGGACGGGGGACGTGAGGGAGCAGAGGGGTGTATGGGATTCTCCGGCAATAATTGTAATTTGGGCGATAAGGAGCTTAGGCGCCAATGGGGGGGGGGGGTGTAAATGAGGAGCACCGCGGGGGGAGGAATACAAGAGATTATCATTTGGAGGGCACCCCTCTCCTCTCCCCCCGTCTCCCTTCCGTCTCTCCCTCATCTTCGCTCGTTCTCTCACCCAGCGCCATTAGCTACAGGTCAGTCATCCCTAATGCTGCCCGGGCTCTCCCGGGTGAACAAAGGTGTTCCCCTCCCTCGGGTTCGGGTAATGCACATTACTGCCTGGTTCAGTGGCATGCTAAAGCCGCGCAGGCATCCACTACTCAGGGGTCGACGGCTGATGCCGCTCAAAGAGGCTGAGTTCTTTGACGAGCCTTTCACTGTTTTGGAGTGTTGGAGTGGTTATCCCCCATGTCACAGAAACGGTCCGCACTGCTTGTAGAGATTAAGTCCCTCTGTTTGCCTGTCTGTCCGTCCGTCCGTCCTTCACTCCATCCGTCTGCCTGTCCATGTGTGTCTGAGAGGGAGAGGAGGAATTGAGGGGCGAGACAGTCAGCCGACTACTAAACTCCACTCAGGTGACCACAGGACTCCGAGAGACTTCTCTGTGTTTTTTTGTTTGTTTGGCGAGTACCTAAAAGGCTTCCTCCCTTAGCTACTGTAGTAGGTCAAACGCTGTATGCTGGAAAACCTTGGTAGAGCATGGGTGGAATAGGCATTGTGGTCTCACACACAACCTTCCAGATCTGACTGACCACCAAGGAAGTTCCTCCCAGTAAAAAACAGCAGAAACCCATTTGTTGCTTGGTGTAAAAAAAACGAAATGGAACTGCGTCATGACAGGTTTGCTGTGCCAGTCAACGTGTGGTGGCATCATATAACTCCTACAGACAGACATGTCGGGACGCGCACTTCCTCCACTATCCTCCCCTCCACAACAAAGCAGAATTAATGGGAAGCACCTGGATCCCCATAAGCTCTCACTTAGGCCCAATTGGCGGCAACTGATAAATTGGGTTGAGTGGGATGAGGCTGCAGCCTTCCGCGGCACAGTCAATCGTCCCTTTCACGTTGAGGTGGGGGGAGATGACGAGGGCCTTTACGTCACTACAGCACTCTAGATTAGCATTAGCATGTCTGAGGGGTGACCACACGAGAGAGAGAGATAGAGAGAGAGAGAGAGAGAGAGAGAAGGAGAGAAAGAGAGAAAGAGAGGGACTGTGACCGACCGTCTCTCCCCTCTGAGAAGCTATTACACTCCCACACGTCTGGGCTAGCGTGTGGCCGCACCACACACACACACATACTCAACACACGCACACCATGTGTCTCTCCCCCCCCCCCATGCTCAGACACACACATCATCCCGCACTATCTCCACCCTGCCACACTCCGCCAGGGACTTTGATGCGTTTTACTAGACGTGTATGACAATAATCTGTTTTGCCCCGTGGGAAGAAAGCTTCCGCTCTCCGAGCTTCACTTCATCTTTGGCTCCGGCTCTCGAGTGAGACAAAGTCGTCCATGGAGCATCACGGTGCGGTTCAACTGCCGCTGAAAAGAGATGGGCCAAAGACTCGACCAAATCCCCTCTCATAAACAAAACAAAAAAACAAACACTGTAGCCTTTTCACTTTGACTGCCCGGAAAGAAAGGCCTTTTTCTCTCGGAGCGGACATTGTGTCATCCACCACCACAGATGTTGACACTGTTTGTTGCGGGTTAAGATGCCCCTCTAAAAGACCATTGTCCCTCTTGTATCTCCTTCATTATTTCATAAAGAGAGTTTCCCTCTCTTTCTGTGTGAACCCCCCCCCTCCGCCTCTGACTGGAAGCTTGGCCCTGGCCGAAATAGGGGAGAGAGCAGTGAAAGACCTCCGGATGGCGGCTGGAGCTCCAGGGGGTCTTTCTGCCCACAGCGGCCCAGCCAAAGGGCCTCATTGTGGGGATCAGCAGGCAGCCACGGAGGGCTGCGTCCTGCCTGCATTGTGATGGCTGGATGGGGCCTGAGTCCCTCTCCAGAGTGAGGGCCAGAGGTCAGCCCCCCTCTGGGCTGCTCCATACCTGCCCTGCCCTCCGCAACACTCCCAGGGAGGAGAGAGGAAGGCTCAATAGAGAGCAGTCAAGAAGGTATAAAGGAGGCTCTTAACATTAAGAGGTAGCAGAGCGGGTGAGGCTAATTCCGTGCAGTCTCTACTTTTCGATGAATAGGTAATTCAATTAATGGGCCCGTAAGAGGCAGTAACGAGTGGTGAGATCAGAGGCTTGTTGCTAAGCACAGAAGAAGTCTATACCTCAGCACTTTTCATGATAAAAATCTTTTCTCCAGCTGGAAAAAAAAGAAAACTCTGATGGTATCTGGATAAGTTCCATTGTTGATATGGGTGTGTGTGAATCATGTGAAGGATGCGTGTGTGTGTGTGTGTGTGTGTGTGTGTGTGTGTGTGTGTGTGTGTGTGTGTGTGTGTGTGTGTGTGTGTGTGTGTGTGTGTGTGTGAAGGGGAATGGGGGGTCTAGGATGGTGTGGTGAGAGACCACGCCAAACATTTGGATATGCATTAAGCCAAAAACCCACCTCATCTCCCTGATCTTTCTCCTTATCACACCCCTGTGCCTCCCGGGAATTCTCAGTCTCACGCCTGCATGCACCGTCAGCAAGAGAAACACAGGCACACACTTTTCTTTGACCACGCAGAAATGTGGAATTGGCTTCCATGGAACATTTCACCACACACACGCAAGCAGGCAGGCACGCACGCACGCACACACACACTCTTATCTCTCTCTCTCTCCCTCCCTCTCTCCCTCTCTCTCTCTCTCTCTCTCTCTCTCTCTCTCTCTCGACACCGGACTCATTGCCTTTTCCTTTACAGAGTGAGATAACAAAACGTTCTCAACCTCCATGAATCACCTTGCAGTTCTATCTAGCACTTCAGTTAGTTTAGTTGCGTTTAACTTCATGTTTCAACACAACAATCGAAGAGTTATTTAATTGTCTTGACTCGATATAGCTTGTCTTGCACAGACATGCTCCTTTTCAAGCTCATTTCATTCTTGTTCTCACTCGTTCACACTTGCTTGAAGCCATTGCCATTACCCTACCACTTCGATGTATTCCGCAAGCATCGAATTTTGATCAATCGGCTGTTTTTTAGTTCACATCAGCTAGAACGTGCATGCGCAAAGGCTCTTTTCTGAGAATGAAAGCGTCGGTCAGTGAGAGAGAGAGAGAGAGATGAGAGCTTCATTCATGCAGCCGCCAAGAATTTATGACAGAGGATTTGGTATGGTCATCAGTGAGTGCTGCTGCTGTCAGTGAGTGATGTATGAGGGTCCGAGGCGCGTCCCTGACCCCAGATTAACAGTACATTAACCTCCTCCCAGTCAGGGGCCACACGGCCCTTATAACCCTGCCCCCCCCCCCCCCCCCCCTCCCCCCTCTCACAGCCACAGGGGTTCCCCCCCTGCGCGCCCCTCCAAACTCTGCATGGCCACCACATTGTGTTCTCTCCCTAGCCATTGTTTGTCCCACTAAATAATGTCCTCCTTCTATTCCTCATTGATTCCTACATTCCTCTACTAACCACCCCCCCCCCCAACCTCCAGAGCAGAGGGGTAGAGTTGTGGCCGTGTTGCCCAGCGTGAGTGTTCCTCCCAACGGGAGCTTGACCGGGGGCTGCAGGTACCCTTTCATCCAGCCTGGCAGGCGAGCTCCAGTGTCCTGCTGCTGGAAATTTGTCGTCCCCCTCTGGGTCTCTTTCTGGGAGTGTCAAGCGCGGGGCCCCTGAGGAGATATTTGTTGATATGATAACTCGATTAGGCCCCAGGATGGATGACACGGTGGCAGACAGCCAGCCAGCAGCGCGCAGGGAGTCCCTGATCCCACTCCTTAACCTCTCCTCAGGAGACCAGCAATTAGTGCTAGTAATTGGTTAATTAGCGGGCCCGGGCCCTTGCTTCATAGATTCTCTCTCTATCCAACCGTTGGTGCTGAGTGTGTATGGGAAATTGGACGATATAACAAAGGTTTCGAGGCTAAAACGCTATCTGTTGCTACTCATCGTCATGACTCATCAAACCTTGCATGGCTACTTTAAAACTCTTTTTTGCATGGCTACTTTAAAACTATTGATTTACATTGCCAACTGAAAAAGTAATTTCAGAATGTTGGTTAGACTATTTCTGATCATCAGCCTGTATTATTTTAAAGTGGGCTTATTGGCTGTCTGGTTGAGAACACCTGATTATTGTATCAGAATAGGAGTGCTGATCTACAATCAGTTTAGCCTTTCAGATCATAATGGATAAGAACACATGGCCGGGGATGACCTGATCCTAGAACAGCATTCTGAGACCCTCTATTAACATGGGTCCCAGTCAGAGTACTCTGTTGGTCAGGTTGGTGATTGTACTGACTGGGCTGATTCTCAAAGGCCCAGACTATAAGTCCCAAATGGCTGTTTGAGCCCCGGGTTAAAAGAGGAGCACTATAAAGGGATTAAGGTGCAATTTCGGACTCAGGACCCATTCTGCATGTGGCGCCATGCCTCCAGCTCAGACTCGGGAGATAATTCCATTAATGAATCCCAGTTTTGCAAATCAACTCCCCCCCCCCCCCCCCCCATTTTTTTTGCGTGTTTGTGATTTGCATTGTAAAACTGCAGCTTTTCTTTGCAGCCGAAGGTCTAATCACTTTTGATCCATTGAATGTTGGTAACGAGGAGCTATACGTACATACACTGCTAAACGAGGACATCTCCATGGCTACAGCTATACCCCATATTGTCATGTAAATCTATCATAAAGACACATCTACATGTTTTTTTGTTTTTTTTTACTGTGCTAGACTTTTCAATACCAGGATTTTCAATTCAATGTCAGTTCAATCGAATTCAATTCAATAGATCTTTAGTGTCCCCGAAGGGTAATTCACGCACAGCAAATGACAAAGGGGGGGGGGGGAGTATCCCATCAGTATCTCATTGGATTGTCCATGGAGGTCACACAGAATGATATACTGTAAGGTTGTAATGGATTTGTACCACCTGTGGATGTACTGTTATTCAGTGGAGAGTACTTCGATCAAGACTCAAAACAAAACACCCCACAGTTACATTCGCCAAGACGTAAGGGTTGGGGCGGGACTTTTGATCAGCGATGCCATTTAGAGAATGAACCTTGGAAATGACACGAGAAAGTCTTATTGCTCAGGTCTCGATAAACCCGTTATAAAACCCTTCCAAAACTCCAAGCAACTCAGTGAAATTTCACCAAAGTTAAAGGGATAAGTACAAAATGACATATCGATTTCCTTACCCAATGGGTTGCTGTCTTACTTTATCCATAGACTCCTTACAGAATACGTCACATGTCATTTTGTATTTTAGGTTAACTCTCCCTTTAACATGCCAATAAGAGTTATTTCCACTGGGTGTTATTTGCATGTGGATTTTGACTATAGTCCAGTGAGGATTGTTTGTCTGTTCTCTTGTTTCAATTGGGGCTACAATTGGCCTTCCATTCAGGTTTGTGTGCGCTTGTCGACTCCGGTGCCCTTTGACCCCGAGCCACACTGTGGGTTTAGTCCTACGTATTCAAGGTGTTACCATCTGTGTCCCCCCCCCCCCTATGACTGACTCTGTCCCCCCTCCACCCCTCTTTCTCCAGGCTACATGCTGTGTCCAGGGCTGCTGGCGTGGAAAAGTTGCTTACTGTGCCCTTATTTTGTTTGCCTTTGTCAAACTCCTCAACCCCTCAAACTCCTTTGAGAATCCTTGTATTTGTTTAGGTTCTCCATACCCAGAACGTACCTCGTAAGCACACGGTTTCAGCTACTTTCGGCTACTTTCGGCTACTTTCACTCAAAGAAAAGAGCCAGAGGACCTCCCGGGTGGCGCAGTGGTTAAGTGCGCTGTACTGCAGCGGCAGTTGTGCCACCAGAGACTCTGGGTTCACGCCCAGGCTCTGTTGCGACCGGGAGGTCCGTGGGGCGACGCACAATTGGCCCAGCGTTGTCCAGGATTAGGGAGGGTTGGGCCGGTAGGGATATTCTTGCTGGCTTCCGGGTTGGATGCACGCTGTGTTAAGAAGCAGTGCGGCTTGGTTGGGTTGTGTATCGGAGGACGCATGACCTTCAACCTTAAAAAAATATATGTATATAAAAAAAAGAGCCGTTAGAATGTCCAAGGCCACTTTTTGATGGATCTCTAGTGGCAGATACAGTGTGTGTGCGCATGTGGGGAGTGTGCGCGCGCTCATGTACACGTGGGATTGTTTGCACACATCCAAGTTTGTGGATGGGGTAGCGTGAAGTTGCAGGCGTGTGATTTCATCCGAGCAAGTGGGTTTGAGTCTGTGCTTCTTTCAAATCTGCAGTTGAGTTTCCCAAGCATTCCGAGTATGTGCTGGTTTTGACTGTTGACGTGCGAGGGGAAAGGCGCTGAGTAGACCGTGAAACTGGGATGCGTCCTCTTTAGGGATGCTTCTGACGTCTCTGTGGTTCGTTTGGGACGATCACTGCACAAATCAACAACGGAACCATCCCCTCACTCTAAACCCTTGCAGATGGAGAACATGGCAGTGACACACAGCCACGCCTGTGTTCCGAGTGGCACCCTGTTCCCTACGTAGTGCACTACTTTTTGGTTGGGGGCCCTGGTTAAATGTAGTGCACTGTACAGGTAATAGGGTGCCATTTAGGACACCAAGCGATGACATTTTCAATCTGGGATGTATCATCTTCAGGCATGAACACTCAAAGCCCATAAAGATATATGGAAATCATTTTCCAAACAGAATGGCCATACATGCCATTCCGCCATACGTGTCGTTTGGCTGCAAAGAACGTACAATGGGGTGTAGGCATTTATAGAAACGTTCGGTGATTGGAATGCAAGTGATCTTTGCTGAAATGCGAATGGCTTTATAAACATAGCAATCCGCCCTTTACATCCAGCTTCTCCTGGTGGTCTTCTGGCAGATGTACTCAGATGTACTCTGAGTTATAGCTGCTCTCCGGTGGTGTCGTGCATATTGATATTTGTACATGTCTACGGGTCTCTAGCGTTTCCTCTAATTGAGCTGATTGCATCTTTGACATAGCAGTGGTAACTGAAAATGGACAGGAGGAACTGTATCTCTCGCAAACTCTGTTGGTTGTCATTGGAAGACAGCACCACCTAGCAGAAAGAATGGGAATGGGGACAGTATGTCAGCTGTATTTATGCTGGATTGAATAATGAAATAGGAGGAACATAACTTGACATGAACTCAACACATACAGCATCAATAATGATTATGCTTTATGTTAAATATAACATGAGTCTAAGAGATATGCGTATACACATTTTACAAAGCCATTTCTATTGAGTGTGTGTATGAAGCCAATGTCAGCTGTCATTCTGAAAGGATGATCTAATCCTGCCATCTAATGGCTATTCTATACTATAATGTCAGAAAGCAATTTCCATAAAATCAAGAGAATGGAAAGATATAGCCTACTAAATGTGCATACCTCTGCTTGTACTCTTTGACCTTACCATTCAAGATGGAATCCGCAGTAGGGGAAGCAGTGCCATTGTCCGCCTCACGGCCACCTCACGGCTGCACATTGTTTTTTATTTAGTTGGGGAATCGTAATAATAAATTGCAGTACATATGCTGCTGTTCTATCCTGTGTTCAGTGATGTCCGAGGGACCAACCAGTGTTCGTTGTTTGCAGTAACTTTTTGTTTGTTGTAACATCGCAAACGGACGTGGCAGTTTCACCATTAAGGATTCCAGCTTTAAGTTATTTGATTATTTAATACAGTACTGACCAGGGTTGGGTAGGTTACTATCTAAATGGAAACGACAGTTACTAGTTACCTGTCCAAAATGTTCATCAGTAATGTAACCTTTACATTGTAACCTCCGTAAGATAATCTGATCACTTTCAGTCACTTTTAGACGACTTTCCCCTTAAGAGGCATTAGAAGAAGAAACAAATGAATGTTACCAATTGAACGACATCTGTCGCAGGATAAATCCATGTTAGAGTTTACGTAGATGGCTATGAATGGGATGTTTGCATTTTACTTCCTGGGTGATGTAGGCTTCCAACCCGTTGCGTTCTACTTCAATACGGAGAATAGAAATATTAGGCTAAACGATGAGTGCCTTCAGAAAGTGTTCACAACCCTTGGCTTATTCCACATTTTCCTGTGTTACAGCCTGAGTTTGAAATGGATTCATTTTGTGTCACTGATTTTTGTGTCACTAATTTTATGTCACTTAATTTTGTGTCACTAATTTTGTGTCACTTATTTTGTGTCACTGATCGACACACACAGCACCCCATAAGATCAAAGTGGAATTCACCATTATCCATCAATCCATTTGAATCTCACCCTGTAACACAACAACATGTGGAAAAAGTCAGGGGATGTGAATGCTTTCTGAAGATGCTTTCTGTCGCGTTTCCTGTCATTAGTTGAAAACATTTCAAAGAGAAATGCTGCTCTCCTAGAATGGCATGCGTTGAGCAGTACCAAAAAGTGTCATTTGCATGACGGGAAAAATGAATTCCATATGCTGCATTTACTATAGGCCTATTGATTACATTTTTTGTTGGTGGCACCATAGATTTAGGAATCAGAATACTTCATTTAATAGAATCTCTATGGGTGACAAGTTCGATATCCCGACAATTTGCAGCTACTAAAGTCTATCAAAAGTGTGCGGGTTTAAGCACGTGTCCGTTAGGCCTATGAATTGTATTCTTTTAATCAGCATGAATTAGATTGAGAAATAAAAGCCCTTCTTGTGGTCTCCTTAAATTAAACTTGTTGTTGACAGTATGTGTGGAGCACAATGCCATGGAGAAGTTTACAAGCGAGCAACTCCCTTAAACCTTTAGTCTATAGGCTGGGATCTGCAGCTGTTGCAAGAGCGCATTTTTCACTGACTGTCCACGGGTTGGGAACAGCCATCTACAACAACCACAGTAAAGTGCAAATCATTGAGAGAGCAGCAGTGTGATTCACACAATTGCTACAGTGGATATCAATAATAGGTCAAAGTGATATCTATATCGCTCATATTCTACACCAGTGCTGCCCTTACCTCCAAGTGTTTATTCAAGTTGGTCGTATAATCTTTGATGCCGACGGCAGTCGGAGAAATGGATGACATAGCCTGCACTACTACCGCTCATTTCCCACAAACCAACTTTTGACCAGAGCCCTGGTCAAAAGTAGTGCCCCAAATAGGGAATAGGGTGCCATTTGGGATGATGTGACCTGGGCCCTGTCAGCCACACAGCTGACAGTCCCAGGCACTTTGAAGAGCTTTGAAGAGTCCTTGAGAGAGTCGCAGCTCTATCCCGCAAGAGGTTAAGACTGGTCAACTCTCCCCTCCACTTTCTCCCCCATCTCCCTCTCTGTGAGCAAGGACAATGGCATTCATTCAGCCCTCCAATAACATGTGACGACAGTGGCCTCACCGCTGACCCATGCTCCCCCTCTTCTTCTTCCTTGGTTAATGAGGCTGGCTTCCTGTCCTGCACCTGTGCTAGCTGCTAGCTAAGCTCGTCATAAAAGGCTTAATTGAGGTGTTTAGCGGTTGGCTAGCAGACGCCCTCCCTCCAGGGCCATGCCCGTGCACTGACCTGGGTCACCGCCAACACACAGCTCTTCTCAGGGGTTCCACTCAAGTACCTTGTGCTTGATGATTCCCCAGCCTGTGTGATTGAAAGGTTCAAAACATGTTTTTGTGCTATATAGTTTCTTCACTACTTTATCCATGTGGTTAAAAGTGCTCAGTGAACTGATTTCGTTTGAGAACTGAACCAGTCTTTTCATACATCTGTGCTTTGAACAAATGTCTTTCCGAGGCATCCCCTATACACAATTGTAACGAGTAGGATTATTGGTCTACTTCAGATGACATAAATACAGTGCGGTATCAGCATGCTGAGTTTTCCCATTCATTGTCCCATGAACCACCTCTCATGAATCTCTGGCTCCACCTGCTGATGAGGAATGACATTGCATGCCACATACTGGTGTACATATTAGGAATGTCTCAGTACTTATATGTGTTTTTCTGAAGTATATTGCAGACATGCAAACCATCTAAGCAGATGTTTCCATGTAATGTTTCCTGGGGAAAGTTTATAGCTAGAGGATAAAGTTGTGTGTAACGTGCTACAGATGTGCCATGTGGATGCCAGCTGTGCCACTGTGACAACTTCCAGAATCCGCAGGGAGCTGACACAGATTTATTTGTTATGTGTAAGGTTTGTTAGTTGTGTGGATATATAAAACAATGGTCCAAATACATCATCTAATGCTCCTTTAGTGTTGAGATGGCAGCTTCGCTTTTAGTCCTTGGGAAACTGTGCAGTATATTTTTTTTATGTATTATTTCTTACATTGTTAGCCCAGAAAACCTTAAGTGTTATTACATACAGCCGGGAAGAATGATTGGATATCAGAGAGACGTCAACTTACCAGCACAACGACCAGGAATATGACTTTCCCAAAGTGGATCCTTTGCCTGCACCTCCCAGGGCATTTGAACTGATTCCAGAGGCCGACCCAAAACAACGCTGCCGGAGGAGAGGGTGCCGGATTGGTCTTCTAGTGAGGCTCCGTATGCACCCACCGCTTCTGAGTATATTAGTCTTATAACTTTAATAATGTCCAGTCCCTAGTTAACAAAGTCAACGAAATAGGGCAAGAGTTGCTTTCCAAAGAGATATCCGGGATTGTAGCATACTCTGTATCACGGAAACATGGCTAGCTGGGGACATGATGTCTGAGTCCGAACAGCCAACGGGATTTTCAGTGCATCGCGCCGACAGGAATAAACATCTCTCCGGTAAGAAGAAGGGCGGGGGTGTATGTTTCATGATTAACGACTCATGGTGTAATTGTAATAACATACAAGAACTCAAGTCCTTTTGTTCACCTGACCTAGAAATCCTCACAATCAGATACCAACCATATTATCGAGGAATCCGCTCGGTTAACATCACAGCCGTGTATATCCCCCCGCAAGCGGATACCAAGAAGGCCATCAAGGAACATCACTTGACTTTATGCAAACTGGAAACCATATATCCTGAGACTGGATTTATTGTAGCTGGGGATTTTAACAAAGGTAATTTTTTTGACCAAGGCTACCTACATTCTATCAGCATATTGATTGCAGTGCACGAGCGAGTAACCCCCTCGACCATTGCTACTCTAAATTCCACAATGCATACAAGGCCTTCCCCCGCCCTCTTTTTGGCAAATTCGCCCATGACTCCATCTTGTTGCTCCCCTCCTATAGGCAGAAACTAAAACAGGAAGTGCCCGTGCTTAGGTCTATCCAATGCTGGTCTGACCAGTGAGTCTAAGCTTCATGATTCACGTGGACTGGGATATGTTCCGGGTAGCCTTGGACAATAACATTGACGTATACGCTGACTCTGTGAGCGAGTTTATAAGGAAGTGTATAGGAGATGTTGTACCCACTGTGGCTATTAAAACCTTCCTTAACTAGATACCGTGAATTTAATCATGGCAAGGCGACTGGAAACATGGCCGAATACAAACAGTGTAGTTATTTCCTCTGTAAAGCAATCAAACAAGCAAAGCGTCAGTATATAGACAAAGTGGAGTCGCAATTCAACGGCTCAAACACGAGACATATTAAACAACTTCTTTGTGCACTTTGAGGACAATACAGTGCCACCGACGCGGCCCGCTACCAAAGACTGTGGGCTTGCCTTCTCCGTGGCTGATGTGAGTAAAACATTTAAATGTGTTAACCCTCACAAGGCTGCCGGCGCAGATGGCATCCCTAGCCACGTCCTCAGAGCATGCGCAGACCAGCTGGCTGGTGTGTTTACGGACATATTCAATAAATCCCTATCCCAGTCTGCTGTCTCCACATGCTTCAAGATGGCCACCATTGTTCCTGTTCCCAAGAAAGCTAAGGTAACTGAACTAAATGACTATCGCCCCATAGCACTCACTCCTGTCATCATGAAGTGCTTTGAGAGACTCGCCAAGGATCATATCACCTCCACCCTACCTGACACCCTAGACCCACACCAATTTGCTTACCACCTCAATAGGTCCACAGACGATGCAATCGCCATCAGACTGCACACTGCTCTAACCCATCTGGACAAGAGGAATACCTATGTAAGAATGCTGTTCGTTGACTACAGCTCAGCATTCAACACCATAGTACCCTCCAAACTCATCATTAAGCTTGAGACCCTGGGTCTCGACCCCGCCCTGTGCAACTAGGTCTTGGACTTCCTGACAGGCCGCCCCCAGGTGGTGAATGTAGGAAACAACATCTCCACTCTGCTGATCCTCAACACTGGGGCCCCACAAGGGTGCGTTCTCAGCCCCCTTCTGTACTCCTTGTTCACCCACGACTGAGTGGCTATGCACACCTCTAACTCAATCATCAAGTTTGCAGACCACACTACAGTGGTAGGCTTCATTACCAACAACGATGAGACAGCCTACAGGGAGGAGGTGAGGGCCCTCGGAGTGTGGTGTCAGGAAAATAACTTATCACTCAATGTCAGCAAAACAAAAGAGATGATTGTGGACTTCAGAAAACAGCAAAGGCAGCACCCCTTATCCTGCTGGGGTGGCAGGGTAGCCTAGTGGTTAGAGCGGTGGACTAGCAAACTGAAAGGTTTGCAAGTTCAAATCCCAGAGCTGACAAGGTACAAATCTGTCATTCTGCCTTGAACTTTGCGACCTTTTGCCACATTTCAGGCTTCAAACATAAAGATATAAAACTGTATTTTTTTGTGAAGAATCAACAAGTGGGACACAATCATGAAGTGGAACGACATTTCTTGGATATTTCAAACTTTTTTAACAAATCAAAAACTGAAAAATTGGGCGTGCAAAATTATTCAGCCCCTTTACTTTCAGTGCAGCAAACTCTCTCCAGAAGTTCAGTGAGGATCTCTGAATGATCCAATGTTGACCTAAATGACTAGTGATGATAAATACAATCCACTTGTGTGTAATCAAGTCTCCGTATAAATGCACCTGCACTGTGATAGTCTCAGAGGTCCGTTAAAAGCGCAGAGAGCATCATGAAGAACAAGGAACACACCAGGCAGGTCTGAGATACTGTTGTGAAGAAGTTTAAAGCCGGATTTGGATACAAAAAGATTTCCCAAGCTTTAAACATCCCAAGGAGCACTGTGCAAGCGATAATATTGAAATGGAAGGAGTATCAGACCATTGCAAATCTACCAAGACCTGGCCGTCCCTCTGAACTTTCAGCTCATACAAGGAGAAGACTGATCAGAGATGCAGCCAAGAGGCCCATGATCACTCTGGATGAACTGAAGAGATCTACAGCTGAGGTGGGAGACTCTGTCCATAGGACAACAATCAGTCGTATATTGCACAAATCTGGCCTTTATGGAAGAGTGACAAGAAGAAAGCCATTTCTTAAAGATATCCATAAAAAGTGTTGTTTAACGTTTGCCACAAGCCACCTGGGAGACACACCAAACATGTGGAAGAAGGTGCTCTGGTCAGATGAAACCAAAATTGAACGTTTTGGCAACAATGCAAAACGTTATGTTTGGCGTAAAAGCAACACAGCTCATCACCATGACCACACCATCCCCACTGTCAAACATGGTGGTGGCAGCATCATGGTTTGGGCCTGCTTTTCTTCAGCAGGGACAGGGAAGATGGTTAAAATTGATGGGAAGATGGATGGAGCCAAATACAGGACCATTCTGGAAGAAAACCTGATGGAGTCTGCAAAACACCTGAGACTGGGACGGAGATTTGTCTTCCAACAAGACAATGATCCAAAACATTAGGCAAAATCTACAATGGAATGGTTCAAAAATAAACATATCCAGATGTTAGAATGGCCAAGTCAAAGTCCAGACCTGAATCCAATCGAGAATCTGTGGAAAGAACTGAAAACTGCTGTTCACAAATGCTCTCCATCCAACCTCACTGAGCTCGAGCTGTTTTGCAAGGAGGAATGGGAAAAAAATACAGTTTTATATCTTTATGTTTGAAGCCTGAAATGTGGCAAAAGGTCGCAAAGTTCAAGGGGGCCGAATACTTTCGCAAGGCACTGTATCTCGCATTACTCATCTTATATGTACAGTATATACAGTATACTGTATCCTTAACTATATATTCTTACTATCTATTGCATCTTAGCCGCTCTGTCACTGCTCATCCATATATTTTATACTTATATATTCTCATCCCATTCCTTTACTAGATTGTGTGTATTAGGTTTGTGGTGTAATTTGTTAGATATTAGGTATTGCCTGTTAGATACTGCTGCACTGTCAGATCCAGAAGTGTAAGCATTCCGCTACACTCGCAATAACATCTGCTAACCATGTGTATGTGACCAATACAATTTGATTTGATTAGACAATGCAGACAGACCTTACTACCGTGACTGTGGCTTACAGGAAGAAAATGTATGTCGTTTTAGAAAAATATATAGTATCTTCAACTGTGTATAAAGAAAACGATTATTATCATGTTTTAGAATGCAGAGATATACAGTAGATATTATGTGCATTACATCAGACGACAATGAAAGGAATGTTCGTCTCTACATACATCTCAAATCTCCGGATACATTTTGAGAAGACTGAGGAGAGCATCGTGTTTAAAACAGAGAGAACAGACACGGTAAGTACTTCAGAAAATAAACCTGTAAGGTACTGTGTTGCTAGTCTAAGAGAAGCGTGAATACACAGAGCAATATATTTATACTGTTAGAGAGAGTAAAGGATAAATGTTAATTAGAGTGATTACCTGGATTAAGGGATTACGAGTGATATTTAAGTTACTTCATTTTAGTTAGTGACAGTCTTCCTCAAACAGGACGTTAATACGCACTTGTAGCCAGTAAATATTCGGTAGAAATGATCCAGGGATATGGCCTAAGATGTGTTTTATCTCTGGGATATGTTTTCTCCGTCTCCTTAGTTATCACACTCGAATTCCACTGATTTCAAAACTCTGTCCTCCAGAAAGTGTAGAGCAACACTTATGCAGTTCTACTACGCAAAAATAAATAAATGAAAAGCTGCGTTAGACAGGATTACCAACACAGACTGACCAGCTGAAATAGACAGAAGGGTGCTATATGGCAGACCAATCCATACTCATCTCTCAGCATGTCCAGCCCACTCAATTTCTCAGCCAATCATGGGCTAGAGGGAAGGTTGCTGTCTTTTTCTGTGGCTAAACCAACTAGGCTCGTAATTTAACAATTTTATTCGTATTTACAGATGGCATACAAGTTTGTTATTAAGGCATATGAAAGTTCACATGTTCCAGAAGGCATTTATGCCATAAAACGCATTTTGATTAAAACATATATATCAAATGGCTCTCCTGTGAAGTAGTGACCTGCAACGGGTCACAAATGATAACTTTTTACAAATATCAATATAGCCAATGCAATCCAAATCTGACGTCTTATTGTGTCTCTTTTGACTGACAGTAGATAAAGCCATTGCTTCTGGATGCTATTACTGAAAGTCTTGGGGGAGGGTGGTTGTTCTCAAATCATGTTAAATGCAGGTTGTGTAGTCACAGAGGAAGGCTGTGCTTCTCTGGCCTCAGCTCTGAAGTCAAACCCCTCACACCTGAGAGAGCTGGGCCTGAGCAATAATCACCCAGGAGACACAGGTGTCCGACTGCTCTCTACTTTAGAGGATCCACACTGGAGATATAGAGGGTATGTAGAGGGTTTGATGTCGACCCATCTTCATATCAGACATGGTTCTGAATAATCAGGCTATTTATCATCATTTACTGTAACCCAAACATCGTTACCATCACCTGGACAATGTTATATGCTGACCGCGCGCGTGTGTGCTCGGGCACGCGTCTCGTGTGTCGTGCTCAATGACTGTCCTCTACATTTCTCTATAGTGTGGAATGTGATGGAGGACAGCCGCTGGATGGGGGGAGGTGTAGAATTGTGTTTTGTCTGGACTTTTACAGGACTAGTGAAGCCCAGTGCACTACTTTTTTTCCCCCAGATTTTTCAGGGGGTGTCGCAGCACCCTCAGCACCCCTACTTGCCGCGGCTATGGTGGAGAGTGCATGGTCGAAGCCTAGGTTTACAAAAATGTGAGTGTTGACTGCTTTGAAGAATAAGTCTTTTATTATTAACTCTTTCATTATTATTATCTCTCATTCATGGCTTACTTGGTCACGTCAATTACAAGCTTTCTTTATACAGAAGTGTGTGTGTGTGTGTGTGTGTGTGTGTGTGTGTGTGTGTGTGTGTGTGTGTGTGTGTGTGTGTGTGTGTGTGTGTGTGTGTGTGTGTGTGTGTGTGTGTGTGTGTATTTTACATGGCCACACAGTATAGCATCATCATTATTATTCAACACGTCTTAAATGTCCTTTAATAATAGTGAGGTTCAAAAATCTTTGGACAATGACGTGTTTTTTGTTGTTTTGAAATTATACATTGAATATGAGGTTAAAGTTCACTTTCTCACTCATCATTATTCACGATTCATTCAGGATTATCTGTAGTCATGGTAGCATCCACATTAAATGTAGGAAGTGTTCAGAAACACATTTTATTATTTTTTACAATATAAATTAGTCCAAAATGACACAAAACAATATTTAGCATGAATTTCTTTTGGGCACAAACACAACCAAAACAAATGAATCCAACAAGTTTGTAGAGTCACAAGCTTGATGTAGTCATTGCATGTTAGGAATATGGGACCAAATATTACACTTTTGACTACTTTAATACACATATAAGGGAATTTGTCCAAACACTTTTGGTCCCCTAAACTGGGGGACCAAAAGTGCTGTAATTTCTAAACGGTTCACCCAATATGGATGAAAATACCCTCAAATAAAAGCGGACAGTCTGCACTTTAACTGCATTGTAACTGTATCATTTCAAATCCAAAATGCTGGGGCACAGAGCAGAACAACAACAATTGGCACTGTCCAAATACTTCTGGACCTCACTGTAGGCACATTTAACATGCTGTGAGTGGGTGAATGAGAATGTGAATGATGATTCATTTGTACATACTGTGTCCTGTCTGAGGAGAACAGAGAGGCGACGTGTCTAACAGTGCAACACCAGTATCATGATCACCCAGAAAGGTTTGAGGGCTATGCACAGGTGCTATGTAGGGCGGGTCTGACTGGCCGCTGTTAATGGGAGGCAGAGTAGAGAGGGAGAGAAGCTGTTATAGGAGTAGCATATTCAGGAATCAGCAGGAGAGGATTGCTTAATGACTTCTGGGCCTGGAGACAATGACAAGTCCTGGAGCCTGGGCTGCTTTGATGACTGGTACATTTCCTGGCACAAGCAGGAAAGGAAACTTCTGTACGTGTCAACGCCTCACGCTCCGACAGAGTAGGAGTGTACCTGGACTGGCCGACCGGTACTCTGTCAATCTACACCATCTCCGCTGATGACAATCTTACAAAACCGCACAATTCCCTCTGTCCCGGATTTAGAATTAGGCGGTGTGACTGCTCAGTTACCCTGTGTCAGATGGACCCTGTGTCAAAAGCAACATGATGTTTCACTCACGGACTCATGTTCAGTACGGCACACCGTGGCAAAAAGGTATGTTAAATAACTTTGTAGTCATGAGTAAACACATTGGGCCGATTGCAACCAGCGTTGGCCAGTGTACTAACAAATCTCTCGTTAAAGCGTCAATATATGCTAAATATCACCTGAACACCTGATCTCAATTTCAACGGTCATTGGCCACCAAACTACAGCTCCCTAAAGCTGATGTCATTGTTAATTTTTTTGTCCTGCTTGCTGTCAACATCTTTGAAGATATTTTCGCCCCTCCGATGGCTATTATCATCTTTATAAATTAAAACAGATTTTTTTTTTACAGACCAAGGATATATTTAACTATTGGAAAATGATTCTTTACAATTTAAATCAAATATTTCCTTGTTTACCAAAGGAAATGCACTGCGGCAATTGACCCGACACGTTTTATGAATGGTGTTGGTTTAGTGTTGGTTTAGCCTACTCAACTAAAAATGTTGTTTCTAATTTATGTAATCCATTAATTACAATTTGTCCTAAAAAGTATGGTCATTTCTTATCATTATCGGGAAAGATATCCCTGCACTGTCAATATTTGAAATATGTAACTAAATTAAGCCAATCGGGAATTAGTTATAGAATATAACTAAATATATAAAAAAATATATATATATAGTCTAACAAAGTTATTGTAAATGGCACATATTACTTTGCCATTTAAGATGTAACGTTATGAAGGAAATATAGGCCTGCTACTCCTATCACCTTGTAATTGACCCAGTTCCTGATCAAACGTGATTCCTTCCTCCTTCTTGCCCATTCACAAACTTAGATAAATATAAACTATATTTGTCAAAACTATTAAATGAGGTGGACATAATTTGAAAGCTATGTTAATTCTAGGTTGAGGATAATTCTTGAAGACAAAATGTAAACATTTTGTGTAAGCACTCGGAAGCCGACATTGTTAGCATTAGCATTCTCGTAGACTTTGAATGGCGGGTTAGGTAGTAAGCATATTAGACTGTATCTAATGGTTGTTATCCATACAGGCTGTATACCTTTTCAATCAAAAGTCAATGCTTGAACTGGCAATGTTGTTAGACACAGACCTGCCATTTCAAAAGAGAGAAACGGGGCCTACAGTTGAAGTCGGAAGTTTACTGATAGGTGAGGATTGTCTGTTAATTGAATGATTAGAATATTCCGACCTGAAACATATACTTGTATGGAATTGATTAGAATGTATAAAATCATAATCAATAAATGTGTAGTCCTAGTCAGAATTAGGGTAAAACAATGTGCCTTTATGGTATTTCAAACTCAGACTGCCTGAGCTTGGTCCCGACCTGACTAGAGATTTGGGAGAGAACGGGGAGTACATCTCAAGGACAAGGTCACCATCTCTGTCGGCTGGGAAGTGAGACAGTCAGTGTGTGCTTAGCAGGACATGTGTGTGCGTATGTTTGTGTGTATGTGTGTGCGTATGTTTGTGTGTATGTGTGGGCGTGAGAAGTCAGTATAAAAGGAATTGATTTGTATTCTTGACTTCAGAACATTCCGTGAATAAACCTTTGACTATTTAGCTGGGCCTCCGTTTGTTTCATTCGACCAGGATTTTACAAATTCTGGTTTGCACACAGAGTAATATAATTAAATTTGGTGATGTACCTGGAGAACACAATTCTCTTATCATTTACATACACTTAGGTTGGAGTCATTAAAACTCCTTTTTCAACCACGCCACAAATGTCTTGTTAACAAACTATAGTTTTGGTAAGTCGGTTAGGACATCTACTTTGTGCATGACACAAGTCATTTTCCAACAATTTTAAAGATTATTTCACTTATAATTCACTGTATCACAATTCCAGTGTCTCAGAAGTTAACATACGCTAAATTGACTGTGCCTTCAAACAGCTTGGAAAATTTCCGAAAATTATGTCATGGCAGAACTATAAATGTGTGTGCAAGCAAGGAGGCCTACAGACCTGACTCAGTTACACCAGCTCTGTCAGGGGGAATGGGCCAAAATGTACCTAACTTATTGTGGGAAGCTTGTGGAAGGCTACCCGAAATGTTTGACCCAAGTTAAACAATCTAAAGGCAATGCTACCAAATACTAATTGAGTGTATGTACTTCTGACCCACTGGGAGTGTGATGAAAGAAATAAAAGCTGAAATAAATAATTCTCTCTATTATTATTCTGACATTTCACATTCTTAAAATAAAGTGGTGATCCTAACTGACCTAATTGTGAAAAACTGAGTTTAAATGTATTTGGCTAAGGTGCATGTAAACTTCCGACTTCAACTGTAAATGTTTTATGTTGATAACATTAGGATATTTGCAATCTGTTGTGGCACAAAGCTAACTAGCTAACCCACCATTCAAAGTCTATGAGAATGCTAATGCCAACAATGTCACCGTCTGATTGCTAATTTTTTAAAGAACAAATTCTTGTTTACAACGATGACCTACCCCAGCCAAACCGGGGTACGCCTGTTTTTCAGCGGCAGGGACTGAGAGACTAGTCAGGACCGAGGGAAAGTTGAACAGAGTAAAGTACAGAGAGATCCTTGATGAAAACCTGCTCCGGAGCACTCAGGATCTCAGACTGGGGCGAAGGTTCACCTTCCAACAGGACAATGGTCCTAAGCGATCCAAGACAACGCAGGAGCCAAAGCCCGGACTTGAACCCAATCGAACATCTCTGGAGAGACCTGAAAATAGCTGTGCAGTGACTCTCCCCATCCAACCTGACAGAACTTGAGAGGATCTGCAAAGAAGAATGGGAGAATTTGCAACAACAAAAAAAAACAGTTGAATCAATTTTAGAATAAGGCTGTAACTTAATTAACAAAATATGGAAAAAGTCAAGGGGTCTGAATACTTTGCCGAATTCACTGTATATTCTGTTAGGTTTGAGAAGGAGAGTGTGAAGATGAGGAGGACCGGAGGTCAACTTTGATACCTACTACTATAATTGATTTTAATAAACAACATGTTTCTTGTCCATTATGTATTTATAGGAGTCAGAGACATTACAATTTAAGTAACTTACATTGTGGTTCTGAAACTTAAAGCAGCAGTCGATTTGAGCTTCTACTTTTAAAAATCCACCTTTCCAGAAACAAGTCTCTCACCGTTGTAACTTGTTATAGACCCCCTTCAGCCCCCAGTTGTGCCCTGGACACCATATGTGAATTGATCGCCCCCACATCCATCTTCAGAGTTTGTACTGTTGGGTGACCTAAACTTGGACACGCTTAACACCCCGGCCTTCCTACAATCTAAATTAATCTAAATTAGATGCCCTCAATCACACACCCTCTTAGATATCATCCTGACCAATTTACCCTCTAAATATACCTCTGCTGTCTTCAACCAGGATCTCAGTGATCACTGCCTCATTGCCTGTGTGCGTAATGGGTACGTGGTCAAACGACCACCCCTCATCAATGTCAAACGCTCCCTCAAACACTTCAGTGAGCAGGCCTTTTTAGTCGACCTGGCCCGGGTATCCTGGAAGGATATTGACCTCATCCCGTCAGTAGAGGATGCCTTGTTGCTCTTCAAATGTGCTTTCCTCACCGTGAAATAAGCATGCGCAATTCAAACATTTTTGAACCAAGTACCCCCATAGAGACGGCCAGAGGTCCGGACAACATGCCCTCCGATTTGACACACTGAACTCTATCTGAGAAGTAGTTGGTGAACCAGGCGAGGCAGTGGTTTGAGAAACCGAGGCTATTGAGTCTGCCTATAGGAATACGGTGATTGACAGAGTCGAAAGCCTTGGCCAGGTCGATGAAGACAGTTGCGCCGTACTGTCTTTTATCGATGGCGGTTATGATATTGTTTAGTACCTTGAGCGTGGCCGAGGTGCACCCGTGACCAGCTCGAAAAATGAGAAGGTACGGCAGAGAAGGTATGGTGGGATTCGAAATGGTCAGTGATCTGTTTATTGACTTGGCTTTCGAAGACTTTAGAAAGACAGGCAGGATGGATATAGGTCTATAACAGTATGGGTCTAGAGTGTCACCCCCTTTGAAGAGGGGGATGACCGCAGCAGCTTTCCAATCTTTAGGGGTCTCGGACGATACAAAAGAGGGGTTGCAACAACGGCGGAGGATAATTTTAGAAAGAGAAGGTCCAGATTGCCTCGCCCAGCTGATTTGAAGGGGTCCAGGTTTTTGCAGCTCTTTCAGAACATTAGCTATCTGGATTTGGGTGAAGGAGAAGCTGGGGAGGCTTGGGAAAGTAGCTACGGGGGATGCAAAGCTGTTGGCCAGGTTTGGGGTAGCTAGGAGGAATGCTTATTAGAGAAATGCTTATTATGCTTACTTGCACATCATCATCAGCACAGCTATCAATTATTTTACCTCTATGGCCTATTTATTGCCTACCTCCCCACTCTTCTACATTTGCACACACTGTACATAGCTTTCAAATGAAACAATGATGTGTTATTGATTGTACGTTTGTTTATGTGTAACTCTGTGTTGTTTGTGTCGGACTGCTTTGCTTTATCTTGGCCTGGGCGCAGTTGTAAATGAGAACTTGTTCTCAACTGGCCTACCTGGTTAAATAATGGTGACATTCACTCTGAAACGGACAGCATGATGATGAAAGTAGGCAAGTTCTGGTAGGCATAATTCATTTTGAACGTCTTCATTTTAATTAGACTTTACTAACAACAAGAAAGCTTTGTGTTGGAGCCTATTTCTCCCTATTTAAGACATACAAGGTAGGCCTACCTGTTTGACAGACTAAATAAGGCCATAAACTGCTATATACATAGATGTGTTGTTCATTTCCTCCACCCACCATGCACTCTTTAAATAGCCTACCTCCATGTCAGTGAAGGGCTGTTAAGTTAAAAACAAGGCCTCGAATTGAAGGGGTATGAGAGGGTATGCCAAAGGCCTACCTTTTATGAAAGTAAATGGCAAAAAGCACAAACCTACCCATTGTTAACTTAAGATTTAAGAAAATAAAACAGATCCAATTATATTACGTACAGTGGTTTGGTCCGCAATGCTTCAGCTAGAAACAAGCTGTAAAATACCAGGGAAAGACATGGGGATATCATTGTTTCATTTCTTTGACATTCAGAGGCTGAACTACAACCTTCTATAGCCGAGAAGACAAAACATTGACTTTGCTTGGGAAGTAATCTAGTTCCTTCACTATCAATTGATTAAATGGCTGGGGGCAGTATTGAGTAGATTGGATGAATAAGGTGCCCAGATTAAATGGCCTGCTCCTCAGTCTGAGTTGCTAATATATGCATATTATTATTAGTATTGGATAGAAAACACTCGGAAGTTTCTAAACCTGTTTGAATGATGTCTGTGAGTATGACAGAACTCATATGACAGGCCTGAGAAAAACCTGAGAAGAAATCAACACAGTTCCAAATTTCAACACAGTTCCAATTGAAATCCCATTGAGATATGAATGAAGTTGCACTTCCTGGGGCTTCCACTAGATGTCAAGCATCTATAGAAATTGATTGAGACTTCTACTGTGTTGTGGGACTGAATGAGCCATGTGTCTGGCAGTCAGCCATTTCCTGGTCACACGCAATCCGCAAGATATCTACTAGCATTCCTTTGCTCCTCAAGACACAAAGGAATTCTCCGGTTGGAACTTTATTGAAGATTTATGATAAAAATGATAAAATGATCAAAACATCCTAATGATGGATTCTGTACTTAGTTTGAAATGTTTCTTCGACCTGTAATATAACTTTTTGAAGTTTTTGGCCGAAGTAACGCTCGACCAGAACAAGTGTTTGGATATGTATACCAAACTCGCTAACAAAAAGAGGTATTTGGACATAAATAACAGACATTATCGAACAAAACAAACATTTATTGTGGACCTGGGATTCTTGGGAGTGCATTCTGATGAAGATAATCAAAGGTAAGGGAGTATTTATCATGTAATATCTGGTTTCTGTTGACTAATTTAATTATTTATCTGAGCACCGTCTCAGATTATTGCATGGTTTGCTGTTTCCGAAAGATTTTTTTTTAATCTGACACAGCGGATTGACGCGAGACGTTCCCCTCGGGGAACGCCACCACTCCCCGTTCAGTGGAACGGTGGCGCATGGAATGCAAAAATATTCTTAGAAATATTTAACCTCCACACATTAACAAGTCCAATAGCTCAAATGAAAGATAAACACCTTGTTCATCTACCCAGCGAGTCAAATTTCTGAAATGTTTTACGGTGAAAACATAGTACATATTTATGTCAAACCACCACAAAGACACAGATGATATACAGCCATTTTGTCGAACAAAAGATGCAATCACAAACACAGGATTAAAATAAAAATCATTCACTAACCTTTTGAAAATCTTCATCAGATGACAGTAATATGACATGTTACACAGTACATTTATGTTTTTTTCAATAATATGCAATTTATATCCATAAATCTCCGTTTACATTGACGCTATGTTCAAAAAATGCTAAATAAAATGTCCGGAGAAATTATAGAAAGCTCCGCCAGATAACGCCAGATAACAGAAATACACATCATAAACTTTGACTAAATATACATGTTCTACATATAGTTAGAAAGATACACTGTTAATGCAACCGCTGTGTTACATTTATTTTTAACGTTACAGAATTCGTTCACTAGGCAATAATCTGAGGCGGCGCTCAGACGTAAGCAATATTTCTCCGCTATGTTGGAGTCAACAGAAATACAAAATTACAACATAAATATTCCCTTACCTTTGATGGTCTCCGATCAGAATGTAGTGGAAGGAGTCATACTTACCCAATACATCGTTTGGTTTCAAGTCGTGTGTCTTTGTATTAGAATATGCTAACAGCTTCAGCTGAAATGCACCCAAAATTACTTCTGGTCCCGCACAGTTGGGCATCAAAACTTCAAAATTACATATTATATGTCGACTAAACTGGTCAGACTAAGTGCAGAATCAAGCTTTATGATGTTGTTAACGTACAAAACAATTGGCAATTCGACCGGACAAAAGCAACTCCTCTCAGACAATCTGGAACGAAGGAATGACTGTGTACGATTCGCGCCAGAACGCACATCTATTTTCTCGCGACACCTAGTATTTTGCCTGCCAAAAGGTCAAAGCTTGCGGGATTTGCACAATGACACACTCTATTGGAAGAAGACATCTCGCGGAAGACACAGAAACTGATCCCAGATCCATAGCTGGTTGGGAAGGGTGGGGGCGATGACGTCAAAGTTGGCCCAACTTTCCTGATGAGAAAAATAGTTTGGGAGATTAGTTTGAGTTCTGCTATACATACAGACATAATTCAAATGGTTTTAGAAGCTTTAGAGTGTTTTCTATTCAATAATTATTATTATATGCATATATTAGCAATTTTGGACAGATTTGTTTTCAGTTTACTATGGGCATGCAATTCATCCAAAGGGGGCAGTATTGTCCCGAGTCTTAACAGGTTAAGAGGTCTCAATACGCCCTGTGTAAGTCTTGTAAGACTGTTTTGAGTTTGGACATCTCTCCAAAGAGGACAGGAGGTAGACTTCCAAGTTTATTTTCCTGTTGTGTCAATGTTTTAAGCAGAGGAAAGCCCACAAACATCTCAAAGACTGTTCAGTTAAAAGATTATTGCCCGAAAGTACCTTGTTTAATTTGTCTTTACATGTATGCGGGAACAATTTGGGTGGGATTGCGGTGATATTGTTACCGCGTAGAGTGATCTCCTTCATATTTGGATAGACTTTCTAATATCCCGTCCGGAACGGAGGTCAATTGGTTGTCATACTGAGTCTCAGTACCTGCAGTTTGTACAGCTTTGAGAACAGGGCGTAGGTGTTTTTTTGGCCAGATGGAAGATTTGAATGTTTTCAAGGTCATCAAACATCCCTCCTCGATGGTGTCAATCTCGTTTATGTGTAAGTGGAGTTCTCTCGGTTTCTTAAGGCCATCATACGATCCTATGTCCAGACAACAAACTCCTCCTATTCCAGCTGGGGGTTGGTGGTGAAGGCCCCTTTTGTGATGACAGTGATTTGACTGTCCACAAAGAATACCTCTGTGGCACCTGCTTTCAGAGTTACCGGGATCTGTGATACATCCTTGCCATCAACTTCCTGGTTCTCTTTGGGGCAGTAAGTCTCCTTCTCACAGGACTGAGACTTTTTTACATTTTTTATTTTACCTTTATTTTACTAGGCAAGTCAGTTAAGAACAAATTCTTATTTTCAATGACGGCCTAGGAACAGTGGGTTAACTGCCTGTTCAGGGGCAGAACGACAGATTTGTACCTTGTCAGCTCGGGGATTCGAACTTGCAACCTTTCGGTTACTAGTCCAACGCTCTAACCACTAGATACCCAAACCACAAAGGCAGAAGACAGATTATGTGCCCTCTAGCCATTTTTCCTGAAAATATATCTAACTTTTTATGGAAAGATTTCGTTTTGATATGGCATTTAACTTGATATATTCAAAAGTTTCATTTATTCACAAAGAAAAGGGATCTCTAAATTGATACCTGCAGCAAAACGCTAAGTGCTAAGCAGAGCAACGACAGTATACACTGGAGCCATTTAATGCTAGGTCATTTATATGCTGTCCAACATAAAAAAACAGCTGAGCCTGATTATTTTCTCTTGTCTTGAGGCTTATAACTGAGAGAGGCGACCAGGACAGTTATAGAGAGAGTCAGGCAAACGCACAGTTTTGTAGAGGGTTTACTCTGCCCAAAATTTGTCCACGAATATATATACACTACCGGTCAAAAGTTTCAAGGGTTTTTCTTTATTTGTACTATTTTCTACACTGTAGAATAATAGTGAAGACATCAAAACTATTAAATAATATATATTGAATCATGTAGTAACCATAAAAGTGTTAAACAAATCTAAATATATTTTATATTTGCAATTCTTCAAATAGCCACCCTTTGCCTTGATGACAGCTTTGCACACTCTTGGCATTCTCTCAACCAGCTTCATGAGGTAGTCACCTGGAATGCATTTCAATCAACAGGTGTGCCTTCTTAAAGGTTAATTTGTGGAATTTCTTTCCTTCTTAATGCATTTGAGCCAATCAGTTGTGTTGTGACCAGGTATGGGTGTGTACAGAAGATAACCCTATTTGGTAAAAGACGAAGTCCAAATTATGGCAAGAACAGCTCAAATAAGCAAATAAAAATGACAGTCCATCATCACTTTAAGACATGAAGGTCAGTCAATACGGAATATTTCAAGAACTTTTTAAAGTTTCTTCAAGTACAGTCGCAAAAACCATCAAGCCCTATGATGAAACTGGCTCTCATGAGGACCGCCACAGGAATGGAAGACCCAGAGTTACCTCTGTAGCAGAGGATACGTTCATTAGAGTTACCAGGCTCAGAACTTGCAGCCCAAATAAATGCTTCACAGAGTTCGAGTAACAGACACATTTCAACATCAACTGTTCAGAGGAGACTGTGTAAATCAGGCCTTCATGTTTGAATTGCTGCATAGAAACCACTATTAAATGACACCAATAAGATGAAGAGACTTGCTTGGGCCAAAAAACATGAGAATTAAAAAATATATATATTTTACCTTTATTTAACTAGGCAAGTCAGTTAAGAACATATTTTTATGTATTATTACTGCCTTGTTCAGGGAGAGAACGACAGATTTTTTAATGAAATATTTGATCCTTTGTTTAACTTTGTCAGCTTGGGGATTTGATCTTGAAGTCCAATGCTCTAACCACTAGGCTACCTGCCGCACCTGATCTCAATGGACATTAGACTGGTGGAAATTTGTCCTTTGGTCTGGAGTCCAAATTGGAGAGTTTTGGTTCCAACCGCTGTGTCTTTGTGAGACGCGGTGTGGGTGAACGGATGAACTGTATTTCCCAACGTAAAGCATGGAGGAGGAGGTGTGATGGTGTGGGGGTGCTTTGCTGGTGACACTGTCTGTGATTCATTTAGAATCCAAGGCACACTTAACCAGCATGGCTACCACAGCATTCTACAGCAATACGCCATCCCATCTGGTTCGGGCTTAGTGGGACTTTCATGTGTTTTTCAACAGGACAGTGACTCAAAACACACCTCCAGGCTGTGTAAAGGCTATTTTACCAAGAAGGAGAGTGATGGAGTGCTGCATCTGATGACCTGGCCTCCACAATCCCCTGACCTCAACCAAACTGAGATAGTTTGGGAAGAGTCGGACCACAGAGTGAAGGAAAAGCAGCCAACAAGTGCTCAGCATATGTGGGAACTCCTTCAATACGGTTGGAAAAGCATTCCTTATGAAGATGGTTGAGAGAATGCAAAGAGTCTGCAAAGCTGTCATCAAGGCAAAGGGTGGCTATTTGAAGAATCTCAAATATAAAATACAGTATATTTTGATTTGTTGAACACTTTTTTTGGCTACTACATGATTCCATATGTGTTATTTCATAGCTTTGATGTCTACAATGTAGAAAAAGTACAAATAAAGACAAACCCTTGAATGAGTAGGTGTTCCAAAACTTTTGACTTTTGTTCCAAAACTTTTTGCATGGATGTCAATGACAGAGTGACAAATTTTGTCAACATAAAGTGTAATTGCTCATTTGCTACGTGAGGCTTTTATGATCGAATATAAATTTCGTAATGGTTCAGTTTTTAAGAATGCACGGATGTAAGTGGATGTACGTGGCATTTTGGCAACTTTTGAATAAAACAACTTTATGTCGGCGTTGTGCCTGTTGTTCACAGACGTATCTGCCCTCTCATTGGCTGGAATGGACTCACCTGATCTCGCCTATCTTTGATTTAACTCCCACAGCAGGCTACCAGTGCGCTAGGTGCCTACCGGAGGCAACATGGGGCTTGGCTAGAGAACCCTCTGCTGTCAGAGATAAGAAGGAACAGAGCTGTGAGCCCATAGATCACATATTGGGGGCTATACTAGAACTCTGAATCTTATGGCAGTGGTGTTATGTATGCTTTAGTACTGTATTCTTTATTCTTATTTTCTAATAATCAATTAGGCTATTACACAGTATGTGTCCATATACAGTAAGGTTCAATTACAGTAGCTACGGTTTCTGTTTTGTCATGTTAACTTCCAGTTGAAATGTGTAAGCGCTCTTTGGTTGGTTATGCCATGATCAGTGATCCAGTGAGTTCCAGAACGCACTATGAGATACAGAATACAGTAGCGCTGTGTCAAAGGTCACTGGTCTGATCTAAACAATGCACCATTTTGTATGGTATGGCCCCGCTCCAGAAAGTCACATGCAGCAGGGGACATTATTCCTCTCTAAGTGTAGCAGATTGATTCAGAGAACGAATAATGATGAATTGACATACTTTCTTCATGAACTAGCAGGTTTAGGTAATAGTAGTAGAGTTTGTTTAATTTAGTTAGGAAAGTAGCCTTTAGGTGGCGATGTCTTTACCTGCAGAAAGTTTACTGAAAGCTTAAACGCTTCATTTGAAAGAAATTAAGCGTGTATGTGTATTTTTCTAGATTTAAAGCCCCTAAACCTCAAACTAAAAAGAGTCCATCCTTTTGCAGTTGTGTGTAATTGTGTGTTGGTTTAATTGTTCAAGGCCTGTATCCTCCTTTTCCTGTAGTCCACAATCATCTCCATTGTCTTGATCACGTTGAGGGAGAGGTTGTTGTCTTTGCACCACACGGTCAGGTATGACACTACAAGCTTGGAACACCTGTATTTGGGGAGTTTCTCCCATTCATCTCTGCAGATCCTCTCAAGCTCTGTCAGGTTGAATGGGGAGTGTCTCTGCTCATCTATTTTCAGGTCTCTGATCGGGTTCAAGTCCGGGTTCTGGCTGGGCCACTCAAGAACATTCAGAGACTTGTCCCAAAGCTACTCTTGCAATGTCTTGGCTGTGTGCTTAGGGTCGTTGTGCTGTTGGAAGGTGAACCTTCGCCCCCAGTCTGAGGTCCTGGGCGCTCGGGAGCAGGTTTTCATCAAGGATCTCTCTGTACTGCCGTTGAAAAACATCCCCACGGCATGATGCTGCCACCACCATGCTTCACAGTAGGGATGGTGCCTGGTTTCCTCCAGGTGACGCTTGGCATTCAGGCCAAAGAGTTCAATCTTGGTTTCATCAGACAAGAGAATCTTGTTTCTCATGGTCTGAGAGTCCTTTAGGTGCCTTTTGGCAAACTCCAAGCGGGCTGTCATGTTCCTTTTACTGAGAAATGGCTTCTGTCTGGCCACTCTACCATAAAGGTCTGATTGGTGGATTGCTGCAGAGATGGTTGTCCATCTGGAAGGATCTCCCATCTCCCTTAGCTCTGTAAGAGTGACCATCAGGATTCTTGATCACCTCCCTGACGAAGGTCCTTCACCCTCAATTGCTCAGTTTGGCCGGGCGGCCAGCTCTAGGAAGAGTCTCCGTGGTTCCAAACTTCTTCCAATTAAGAATGATGGAGGCCACTGTGTTCTTGGGGACCTTCAATGCTGCAGAAATATTTTGGTACCCTTCCCCAGATCTGTGCCTCGACACAATCCTGTCTCGGAGCTCAACAGACATTTCCTTCAACCTCATGGATTGGTTTTTGCTCTGACATACACTGTTAATTGTGGGACCTTATATAGACAGGTGTGTGCCTTTTCAAATCACATCCAATCAATTTAATTTACCACGGTGGTCTCCAATCAAGTTGTAGAAACATCTGGAAACAGGATGCACCTGAGCTCAATTTCGAGTCTCACAGCAATGGGTCTGAATACTTATGTAAATAAGGCATTTCGGTTTTACTTCTTTAATCATTTACCAAAATTTCTAAGAACCTGTTTTTGCTTTGTTATTATTGGGTATTGTGTGTAGATTGGTGAGGAAATGTTTTTTATTTAATCTATTTTATAACAAGGCTGTAACGTACACTGCAGTATAACTGCAGTTTTAGTGAAGGATAATTGCAGTATGCTGCAAATACTGTGTCCAAAATACCACCGTTGACTGCAGGTACTGCACTTTTTCAAAACAGCAATCTTTTTTTTGTAAGTCCGCAACCGTTCCCGAGTACTACAACACTGCACTCATGACTCCTTTCTATGCGCACCAAAATTAGAATCTGTTTCCCCAAATTGCATTGTGAAAGACTAACACTGTAATATTGTATTTTATAACTTAGCTAGTTGGCAATAGAACAAGCTTTCAAATGATGCCAACCTGACCCAGATTGCGATTTATAATGGACCATTCTTGGATTGCCTAAACAACAACAGTAATTGTGTGATGGCGGGGATGCAGGGCTGAGTTCCAAACAAAACAGCTACAAGTGTGCTTGCTCTAGTTCCTCAATGCTTTTCATGTTTCTTCTGTAAGAAACGTTTCAATGTATCCCTATCCATTTAGGCCAATTCCCACGAGTGTAAAGGGTTTTAAGAAAGCTTTCCATAAAAACCACAAGAAGAGTTTAGCAACGTTCTATGAATTTTGTTTAACACATTCATTCCGTTCTCAGAACGTAAAGGAATTGTTCTACAAAAAAAAAACACAAGAAAACTTTAGTTATGTTCAGAGAATGTTATTTAAAAACATATATTTAAAAACACATTCCATTCTCAGCATCAACAAAACTCTATCTATTCTCTATCTTGTTAAGTGTGTTCAGTTAGATGGGTGGCTTACATTTCAATGCTAAGTGTAGGCCTATACCATCAATCTGCGTTAAACACATAGAATGTACCAAGGATAAAGTCAGAATCTCCCCCACACACAAACTCTGGGTGCCAAGGTCATGGCAGAGTTTTTCATCTGATACCCTCCCAACCCCATCACAAACCATTGGCATAAACATGATCATCAATCTTTTTTTGTGTAGCCTACTCAGGGTGCATACCAAATTTGGCTAGTGTGATAACTTCTCATTCAAATAGGCCGGCTTAAAACTTCAATGTTTACCCGAGGAACAAGTGATTTTGCTATACAACTGGACCAAATACAATGGGCTGAAGAAGACGGGAATCCCCCCCACATCAGTTCAACACATTGTTGTTGTGGAAAGATAATAGCTCTTTATCACACAGTGCCACACAATGAAGACTTGTCTCTTGAGTATTTCAGAATATCACTACTATATAGTGTATTTATTTAATATAACAGTCCGTCATTTGACTTGATTTGTGTCTGGAGCATAATCATTTGCAAGTAGATGAAACCAGCCTTTATCTACTGATTACACTATAGAAAAATGACATAGTAAGTAGCCTAATTCCAGTCAGTAAATCATACAAAAAGAGCTTCTAAAAAAACAGCAGGTGTGTGATAAGACTATGCTGAACATTACATGTGTTCAGTATACAGTTGAAGTCGGAAGTTTACATACACCTTAGCCAAATACATTTAAACTCAGTTTTTCACAATTCCTGCATTTTAGGACAGTTCGGATCACCAGTTTATTTTAAGAATGTGAAATGTCAGAATAATAGTAGAAAGATATACTTCAGCTTTTATTTCTTTCATCACATTCCCAGTGGGTCAGAAGACTACATACACTCAATCAGTATTTGGTAGCATTGCCTTTAAATTGGTTAACTTGTGTCAAATGTTTTGAGTAGCCCTCTACAAGCTTCCCACAATAAATTGGGTGAATTTTGGCCAATTCCTCCTGACAGAGCTGGTGTAACTGAGTCAGGTTTGTAGGATCCTTGCTCGCACACGCTTTTTTAATTCTGCCCACAAGTTTTTTATAGGATCGAGGTCAGGGCATTGTGTTGTCCTTAAGCCATTTTGCCACAACATTGGAAGTATGCTTGGGGTCATTGTCCATTTGGAAAACCCATTTTGCAACCAAGATTTATCCTCCTGACTGATGTCTTGAGATGCTGCTTCAATATATCCACATAATTTTCCTCCCTCATGATACCATCTGTTTTGTGAAGTGCACCAGTCCCTCCTGCAGCAAAGCACCCCCACAACATGATGCTGCCACCCCTGTGCTTCACGGTTGAGATGGTGTCTCCAGCTTGCAAGCCTCACAATTTTTCCTCCATTATGGCCAAACAGTTCTATTTTTGTTTCATCAGACCAGAGGACATTTCTCCAAAAAGTATGATCTTTGTCCCCATGTGCAGTTGCAAACCATAATCTGACTTTTTTATGGTGGTTTTGGAGCAGTGGCTTGTTTCTTGCTGAGCGGCCTTTCAGGTTATGTCGATATAGGATTCGTTTTACTGTGGATATAGATACTTTTGTACCTGTTTCCTCCAGCATCTTCACAGGGTCCTTTGCTGTTGTTCTGCGATTGATTTGCACTTTTCACACCAAAGTACGTTCATCGCTAGGAGACAGAATGTCTCCTTTCTGAGCGGTATCACGGCTGCACGGTCCTATGGTGTTTATACTTGCGTACTATTGTTTGTACACATGAACGTGATACCTTCAGGCATTTGGAAATTGCTCCCAATGATGAACCAGACATGTGGAGGTCTACAATTTGTTTCTGAGGTCTTGGCTGATTTCTTTTGATTTCCCCATGATGTCGAGCAAAGAGGCACTGAGTTTGAAGGTAGGCCTTGAAATACATCCATCAATTAGCTTATCAGAAGCATCTAAAGCCATGACATGATTTTCAGAAATGTTCCAAACTGTTTAAAGGCACAGTCAACTTCGTGTATGTAAACTTCTGATCCACTGGAATTGTGATAGATGTCCTAACCGACTTGCCAAAACTATAGTTTGTTAACCAGAAATTTGTGGAGTGGTTGAAAAATGAGTTTTAATGACTCCAACCCACATGAATGGTGACTTCCGACTTCATTTGTATACGTTCAACTTTTTTACCAGTATCAAAACAAATATGAATGGCATTTTGTGCATACCATCCATGCAATTTCCAGATGATTATTGTTGGTTTATGAGATGTTCTTTTTGGTTATTTGTGCAAGATATTGTTCAAACCTCAGAAAGCTTGCTGAAGAGGGACTTGCAAAATTGTTAAGTTATAATATTATGGGATCCCAATCAGAATAACTTATTCGATCAAAGTAGAGTTCCCCAAGGATCAGGCCCCAGCTAGTCTGTCCTTGGTCATGAGTTCTTGAAGAGACATGATAGAGACATGATGGGTTCCTGTGCTAAGATGTTTGGGAACAGCTGCATCAGGATGTTTGCTCTGGCATGCTCAGCATAACTGTACAGTACACCTCCTATGTGGTTCTCAGGCCTCTGGGCCAGTCTAGATGACCGAGTTGTTTTTGTTCCTGCGGCCAAGGTTGCGGCTGCCTCTGTTGTTCCTCCTCCAGCAGACGCAGCAGACAATGAGGCTGGTGATGATGGCGGTGCAGACCACCGCGATGATAATGATCTGCGTGTTCCTGGACACACCCTCTCCGTTCCCCTGCCCACTGCTGGTGTCCTCCCCTTGCTCCTGGGTGGGCGTGGTCTCTGCAGCAGGGGAGGGGGTGCTCCTCTTGGGAGCGGGGGTGTGGGGCTTCCTCCTCTTCTCTGTCGGGGTGATATCAGGGACGGCGGTCGGAGTGGACAACATCAACTCCTCGTCAGTCAGTTCAGCTATGCTGTCACCGCTTAAGACAGAGGGCGTGAGGCACACCACAGTACTGAGGTTAGCCTTGGTGGGGTTCCGTGTCAGCCAGTCCCGCAGTGGCACGATGTCCTGGTCACACTTCCAGGGATTTTCAGAGAGCAGCACCTCATTGGCCACCGTGAGGGTGCTGAGGAGCTCTGAGGGCAGGTTGTGGAGGGAGTTGTTGTGGAGGTCCAGCTGGCCAAGGTGGGAGTGGCCCTGGAGAAGCCTGGCAGGAAGGGAGTGGATGTAATTGTGCTCCAGGGAGATGTTTACCAGCTTATGCAGCCCCTGGAAGGTGCTTTCCTGCAGGCTGGTGAGGAGGTTGGTGTGTAGTGACACTTCCCCCAGCTCTGCCAGCCCACTGAAGGCCCCGGGAGACACAGAGCTGATCTGGTTCCGGCTCAGTACCAGCAGACGCAGCTGGGTCAGGTTGCTGAAGGTGTGTTCCTCCAGGTGGGTCAGCCGGTTGTCATACAGCCACAGCTCCCTCACGGCCATGGGGCCGAACACTCCAGGGGACAGACTCTGGAGCTCATTCTCATACAGGGAGATCTGTGCCAGGTTAGGGAGGTTGAGGAGAATCCCCTCTGGGAGGGAAGTTAGCCGGTTGCTGGAGAGATAAAGCTTCTTTAGCCTCTGCAGCTGGAAGAACAGGTTAGCGGGGAGATGAGTGATGGCATTATCCTGCAGAGAGAGCTCCTCCAGGCTTACCAGGTCATCAAACGCTCCAGCAGGGATCGCCCTAAGAGCGTTCCGGTTCAGACGCAGGGATTTGAGCTTGCTCAGGCCCCTGAAAGTGTCCCTGTAGAGTTGGTTGATGCCGTTCCTGGCCAGGGTGAGATGCTCCAGCTGAGTGACAGAGCGAAAGGCCTTCTCTGGTACAGACGTGATGAGGTTCTTGCTGAAGTCCAGGGTCCTCAGAGCAGCGAGGGAGTTGAGCCAGGTGGGGCGAAGCACCAGGAACTTGTTGCCGCTCAGAGTCAGAGATTCCAGCTTCACCAGATTTAGAAACAGGGCCTCAGGCAGGTCATTCAGCTCAGTGCCTGTGAAACCCAGGGCGCCCAAGTTATGGGTGAGGTCAAAGGTGCCAGGGAATACTTCTCTGATCCCAGTGTCTTTGACCACAAAGATGCCAAGGGCCTCGGCAAAACCAGCCAAATCATCAGGTTTGAGAGCGGTGATGTTGGTGTTGGAGATGTAGAAGGTGGTAGTGGAACCAGGAACTGAGGAGGGAAACACTGTGATTGACCTGCCATGGCAAAGGATTTTGTTGTCTTTGCACTGACATCCATCTGGGCACGCTCCAAGAACTCCACTGATGGCAAGGAGGAGGAGAAAGATGAGGTTGATTGGCAGGTCCATTGATGCTCCTAGAAAAGATCAAAAGAGTGGTTACCCACTGGGCCCAAACTGGTTGAGTCAACATGGTTTCCACATCATTTCAATGAAATGGCATTAAACCAACCTGGAATAGACGTTGAATTCACGTCTGTGCCCAGTGGGTTGCTTTATTTGATGCCTTAGCACACCCAAAGAACATGTCAGGTTTATAAAGCAATATGTGTGACATCGAATAAAATAATCCACATGAAAATAAGACCTAATAAATCAAATTCAAGTGAGGTTAAAAATATATTATACAAATACGGTTGCATCATCGATTCTTTAAATTGTGTCTTGTTAAATTGGGATCATGTGGACATAACGCGCATGGGAGGGTGTGAGCTAAATAGACCATTAAATGGGCTACATTTAGCATCTCCGGTTAAGTACTGTTCCATCTGTTGACTTAATAGTACTTAATCATTAAGTTAATGGCTTAATGGGACTGTTAACTTAATCATAGCAAAAATGACCAACTTTCTGTTCAAATGAGGGTAAACCGAAAATACTGCCAAGAATGTGATGTTTTGTTTTCATGTGATTTGTTTCTCTGATTGGATCCACAATGGTGAGGCTATTATTTCTAGGAAATTCCCAGAGTCTAAAGTTAGAAAGACTAATTTCTAACCCGACATTCTTACCAAATTATTCCTACACTCAGTACCATCTGAACAGACATACTCGTTCACCAGTCTAACACCAGCTTTTTTTGTCAGTTTAGCAAACATTCCTATCCAGAGCTACTCACAGTAAATTCTTCAAGTAAGAAGAAGGAAAGTGAAATAACCAAGTATTGTAAGGAAAAACCTGTACACTTATGACATGTTACTCTCTTACAAAAAAAAGGTGCTATCTAGAACCAAAAAGGGCTTCTTCGGCTGTCTCCATTTTAATTTTAATTTTATTTGTTATTTACCAGGTAAGTTGATTGAGAACACATTCTCATTTACAACAATGACCTGGGGAATAGTTACAGGGGAGAGGAGGGGGGATGTATGAGCCAATCGTAAACTGAGGATTATTAGGTGACCGTGATGGTTTAAGGGCCAGATTGGGAGATAACCCATTCAAGAACCCCTTTTGGTTCCAGGTAGAAATATTTTGGGTTCCACATAGAAGCCTTTCCACAGAGGGTGTATATATATATTTTATTCTCAGCGATGACAAAGCGAAAACAGGTTTTTAGAATTTTGGCCAAATTTCTAAAAAATACCAAACAGAAATACCTTATTTACATGAGACCCTTTGCTATGAGACTCCAAAATGGAGCTCAGGTGCATCCTATTTCCATTGATCATCCTTCACATGTTTCTACAACTTGATTGGAGTCCACCTGTGGTAAATTCAATTGATTGGACATGATAAGAACAACTGTAGGACCTGTCTACATAATAATCAACAACCAACTTGACAGAGCTTGAATTGTTTTTGAAGAATAATGTGCAAATATTGTACATTCTAGGTGTGCACAGCTCTTAGAGACTTAACCAAAAAGACTGCTGTAATCACTGTGAGTCATATATTGACTCAGTGGCGTGAATATTTATGTAAATTCGATACACCATATATACAAAAGTATGTGGACACCCCTTCAAATTTGTGGATTGGCTATTTCAGCCACACCCCTTGCTGAGAGGTGTATAAAATCAAGCACACAGCCATGCGATCTCCATAGACAAATATTGGCTGTAGAATGGCCTTACTGAAGAGCTCAGTGACTTTCAATGAGGCATCATCATAGGATGCCAGCTTTGCAACAAGTAAGTTAGTCAAATTTCCGCCCTGCCATAGCTGCTCCAGTCAACGGTAAGTGCTGTTATTGTGAAATGGAAATGTCTAGGAGCAACAACAGCTCAGCCACGAATTTGCTCAAAGAACAGCAACCTCTTGAGTGCTGAAGCGCGTAGCACGTAAAAAGTGTCTGTCCTCAGTTGCGACACTCGAATTCCATACTGCCTCTGGAAGCAGCGTCAGCACAAGAACTGTTCGTTGGGAGCTTCATGAAATAGGTTTCCATGGCCGAACAGCCACACACAAGCCTAAGATCACCATGCGCAAATCCAAGCATCGGATGGAGTGGTGTAAAGATTGCCGCCATTGGACTATGAAGCAGTGAAAACGCGTTCTCTGGGGTGATGAATCACACTTCACCATTTGGCAGTCTGACGGATGAATCTGGGTTTGGCAGATGCCAGGAGAACGCTACCTGCCCAAATGCATAGTGGCAACTGTGAAGTTTGGTGGATGAGGAATAATGGTCTGTGGCTGTTTTTCATAATTCGGACTAGGCCCCTTAGTTCCAGTGAAGGGAAATCTTAACGCTACAGCATACAATGACATTCTAGACGATTCTGTGCTTCCAACTTTGTGGCAACAATTATGGGAACAACCTTTCCTGTTTCAGCATGACAATGCCCCTGTGCACAAAGCGAGGTCCATACAGAAATGTGTCGAGATCGATGTGGAAGAACTTGACTGGTCTGCACAGATCCCTGGCCTCAACCCCATCGGACACCTTTGGGATGAATTGTAACACCGACTGCGAGCCAGACCTAATCGCACAACATCATTCCGACCTCACTAATGCTCTTGTGGCTGAATGGAAGCAAGTCCCCGCAGCAATGTTTCAATGTCTAGTGGAAAGCCTTCCCATAAGAGTGGAGACTGTTATAGCAGCAAATGGGGGGGACCAACTCCATATTAATGCCCATGATTCTGGAATGAGATGCTCGACGAGCAGCTGTCCACATACTTTTGGTCATGTAGCAAATTTCCTTATCAATAAATTAGCTAAAACGTATAAAAACAAAATGTTCCCTTTGTCATTATGGGGTATTGTTGTGTAGATGGGTGAGAATTATTTTATTTTAATCCATTTTGATTTAAGACTGTAACAACAAAATGTGGAATTGGTCAAGAGGCGTGAATCCTTTCTGAAGTGTAGTAATTCAATCAAAGTTTCAAAGAACCAGTACAAGAAGTGCAAAATTCAGCATAAAATACTGTATAATACTTTTAAGTGTGGCTTAATTCACCACCACAAGTGTTCTAGGCAAAGGATAGCTGCAGCATTAGCATACAGGGCGACTGCAGCATTCTGGGGCTGTGGACTGTTTGGACTGTTTGTAATGGCAGAGGAAGCAGCATATACAAAGCTCTGCGAATATTATTGTTGGTTTGGTTCTCTCTCCATATAGACCCTGGTCCATTATTAAAGTTGAATGGCAGCGGAATGTTATTTTAAAATGCAGACGGAGTGTTTGAAAGACCAGCGTGTTTGTCCTTCCATTGAACACAGCCACAGAGGAATTGGGTTTTATTATTACATCAAAGAAGTAGGAACATAAAACCGTTCCTGGAGTTTCCCAGATGTTACCCATTTCAATAGATTTTGTGTTCAGTCAGAATGTAGCCTATTTGCTTTGAGTTTCTCTCTATAAAGTAGAAATAACATAGCCTAGTTCCAGTTTCTTATCAAAATATTGGTATCATACCATTTGGATAAGGTTTGAATCATTTTTGCGTTATGTTGCATGTTGCTCATCATAACCATAGCAACCTGTGGGTGGGTGTGCAACACACGGCTTCCCCTGGTAGTCCAAATAGGTCAGTATTGACTATAGCAGCAGTATATAGTGCTTTTGGAAAGTATTCAGACCCCTTGACTTTTTCCACATTTTGTTATGTTACAGGCTTATTCTAAAATATTTTTCCCCCTCATCCACCTACACACAGTACTCCATAATGACAAAGCGAAAACAGGTTTTTAGAAATTTCTGCAAATATGCATTACCAGTCAACAGTTCGGACACCTACTCATTCAAGGGTTTTTCTTTATTTTTTTTAAATTGTCCATATTGTAGAATAATAGTGCAGACATGAAAACTATGAAATAACATATATGGAATCATGTAGTAACCAAAAAAGGGTTAAACCAATCATAAAATATTTGAGATTCTTCAAAGTAGCCACCCTTTGCCTTGATGACAACTTTGCACACTCTTGGCATTCTCTCAACCAGCTTCACCTGGAATGATTTTCCAACAGTCTTGCAGGAGTTCCCAAATATGCACTTGTTGGCTGCTTTTCCTTCACTCTGCGGTCCAACTCATCCCAAACAATTTCAATTGGGTTGAGGTTGGGTGATTGCGGAGGCCAGGTCATCTGATGCAGCACTCCATCAATCTCCTTCTTGGTCAAATAACCCTTACATAGCCTGGAGGTGTGTTGGGTCATTGTTCTGCTGAAAAACAAATGATAGTGGAACTAAGTTCAAATCAGATGGGATGGCGTATGGCTGCAGAATGCTGTGGTAGCCATGCTGGTTAAGTGTGCCTTGAAATTCCAGAAACTGATGTGATGGCTTTAGAAGCTTCTGATAGGCTAATTGACATCAATGGAGTCAATTGGAGGTGTACCTGTGGATGTATTTCAAGGCCTACCTTCAAACTCAGTGCCTCTTTGCTTGATATCATGGGGAAATCAAAAGAAATCAGCCAAGACCTCAGAAAAACATTGTAGACTTCCACAAGTCTGGTTCATCCTTGGGAGCAATTTCCAAACGCCTGAAGGTACCATGTTCATCTGTACAAACAACAGTATGCAAGTATAAACACCATAGGACCACGCAGCCGTCATATCGTTCAGGAAGGAGACGCGTTCTGTCTCCTAGCGATGAACGTACTTTGGTGCAAAAAGTGCAAATCAATCCCAGAACAACAGCAAAGGACCTTGTGAAGATGCTGGAGGAAACAGGTACAATAATATCTATATCCACAGTAAAACGAGTCCTATATCGACATAACCTGAAAGGCCGCTCAGCATGGAAGAAGCCACGGCTCCAAAACCCTCATTAAAAAAAGCCTGACTACGGTTTGCAACTGCACATGGGGACAAAGATCGTACTTTTTGGAGAAATGTCCTCTGGTCTGATGAAACAAAAATAGAACTGTTTGTCCATGATAACCATTGGTATGTTTGGAGGAAAAAGGGGGAGGCTTGCAAGTCGAAGAACACCATCCCAGCTGTGAAGCACGGGGGTGGCAGCATCATGTTGTGTTTTTGTTTTGCTGCAGGAGGGACTGGTGAACTTCACAAAATAGATGGCATCATGAGGTAGGAAAATTATGTGGATATATTGAAGCAACATCTCAAGACATCAGTCAGGAAGTTAAAGTTTGGTCGCAAATGGGTCTTCCAAATGGACAATGACCCCAAGCATACTTCCAAAGTTGTGGCAAAATGGCTTAAGTACAACAAAGTCAAGGTATTGGAGTGGCCATCGCAAAGCCCTGACCTCAATCCTATAGAAATTGTGTGGACAGACCTGAAAAAGCATGTGCAAGCAAGGAGGCCTACAAATCTGACTCATTTACACCAGCTCTGTCAGGAGGAATGGGCCAAAATTCACCCAGCTTGTGGAAGGCTACCCAAAACGTTTGACGCAAGTTAAACAATTTAAAGGCAACGCTAACAAATACTAATTGAGTGTATGTAAACGTCTGACCCACTGGGAATGTGATGAAAGAAATAAAAGCTTAAATAAATAATTATCTCTACTATTATTCTGACATTTCACATTCATAAAATAAAGTGGTGTTCCTAACTGACCTAAGACAGATTAAATGTCAGGAATTGGAAAAAATGAGTTTAAATGTATTCGGCTCAGGTGTATGTACATTTCTGTGTGTGTGTATATATGCACTGCTCAAAAAATAGAGGAACACTTACACAACACAATGTAACTCTAAGTCAATCACACTTCTGTAAAATCAAGCTGTCCACTTAGGAAGCAACACTGATTGACAATAAATTTCACATGCTGTTGTGCAAATGGAATAGACAACAGGTGGAAATTATAGGCAATTAGCAAGACACCCCCAATAAAGGAGTGGTTCTGCAGGTGATAACCACAGACCACTTCTCAGTTCCTATGCTTCCTGGCTGATGTTTTGGTCACTTTTGAATGCTGGCGGTGCTTTCACTCTAGTGGTAGCATGAGACCGAGTCTACAACCCACACAAGTGGCTCAGGTAGTGCAGCTCATCCAGGATGGCACATCAATGCGAGCTGTGGCAAAAAGGTTTGCTGTTTCTGTCAGCGTAGTGTCCAGAGCATGGAGGCGCTACCAGGAGACAGGCCAGTACATCAGGAGATGTGGAGTAGGCCGTAGGAGGGCAACAACCCAGCAGCAGGACCGCTACCTCCGCCTTTGTGCAAGGAGGAGCAGGAGGAGCACTGCCAGGGCCCTGCAAAATGATCTCCAGCAGGCCACAAATGTGCATGTGTCTGCTCAAACAGTGAGAAACAGACTCCATGAGGGTGGTATGAGGGCCCGACGTCCACAGGTGGGGGTTGTGCTTACAACGTTTGGCATTTGCCAGAGAACACCAAGATTGGCAAATTCGCCAATGGCGCCCTGTGCTCTTCACAGATGAAAGCAGGTTCACACTGAGCTCATGTGACAGACGTGACAATCTGGAGACGCCGTGGAGAACGTTCTGCTGCCTGAAACATCCTTCAGCATGACCGGTTTGGCGGTGGGTCAGTCATGGTGTGGGGTGGCATTTCTTTGGGGGGCCGCACAGCCCTCCATGTGCTCTCCAGAGGTAGCCTGACTGCCATTAGGTACCGAGATGAGATCCTCAGACCCCTTGTGAGACCATATGCTGGTGCGGTTGGCCCTGGGTTCCTCCTAATGCAAGACAATGCTAGACCTCATGTGGCTGGAGTGTGTCAGCAGTTCCTGCAAGAGGAAGGCATTGATGCTATGGACTGGCCCGCCCGTTCCCCAGATCTGAATCGAATTGAGCACATCTTGGACATCATGTCTCGCTCCATCCACCAACGCCACGTTGCACCACAGACTGTCCAGGAGTTGGCGGATGCTTTAGTCCAGGTCTGGGAGGAGATCCCCCAGGAGACCTTCCACCACCTCATCAGGAGCATGCCCAGGCGTTGTAGGGAGGTCATACAGGCACGTGGAGGCCACACACACTACTGAGCCTCATTTTGACTTGTTTTAAGGACATTACATCAAAGTTGGATGAGCCTGTAGTGTGGTTTTCCAATTTAATTTTGAGTGTGACTCCAAATCCAGACCTCCATGGGTTGATAAATTTGATTTCCATTGATAATTTTTGTGTGATTTTGTTGTCCGCACATTCAACTATGTAAAGAAAAAAGTATTTAATAAGAATATTTCATTCATTCAGATCTAGGATGTGTTATTTTAGTGTTCCCTTTATTTTTTTGAGCAGTATAAATATATATTGGTTTTTTTTTTACACACGTTTTCAGACCCTTTGCTATGAGACCTGAAATTGAGCTCAAGTGCATCCTGTTTCCATCGATCATCCTGTTTCCAGATGTTTCTACAACTTGATTGGAGTCCACCTGTGGTAAACTAAATTGATTAGACATGAGTTGGAAAGGCACACACCTGTCTATATAAGGTCCCACAGTTGACGGTGTGTGTCAGAGCAGAAACCAAGCCATGAGGTCGAAAGAATTGTCCGTAGAGCTCCAAGACAGGATTATGTTGAGGCACAGATCTGGGGAAGGGTACCAAAATGTTTCTGCAGCATTGAAGGTCCCCAAGAACACAGTGGCCTCCTCCATTCTTAACCGGAAGAAGTTTGGAACCACCAAGACTCTTCCTAGAGCTGGCTGCCTGGCCAAACTGTGCAATCGGGTAGAAGAGCCTTGGTCAGGGAGGTGACCAAGAACCCGATGGTCACTCTTACAGAGCTCCTTAGTTTCTCTATGGAGATAGGACAACCTTCCAGAAGGACAACTATCTCTGCAGCATGCCACCAATTAGGCCTTTATGGTAGATTGGCTAGACAGAAGCCACTCATTAGTAAAAGGCACATTACATCCTGCTTGAAGTTTGCCAAAAGGCACCTAAAGACACTCAGACCATGAGAAACAAGATTCTCTTGTCTGATGAAACCAAGATTGAACTCTTTGGCCTGAATGCCAAGCGTCACACCTGGAGGAAACCTGGCAGCATCCCTACGGTGAAGCATGCTGGTGGCAGCATCATGTTGTGGGTATGTTTTTCAGTGGGAGACTAGTCAGGATCTAGGGAAAGATATGATCGGAGAAAAGTACAGAGATCCTTGATGAAAAACTGCTTCATATAGCTCAGGACCTCAGACTGGGGCGAAGGTTCACCTTCCAACAGGATAACAACCGTAAGCACACAGCCAACACAACGCAGGAGTGGGACAAGTCTCTGAATGTCCTTGAGTGGCCCGGACTTGAACCCAATCGAATATCCTCTGGAGAGACCTGAAAATAGCTGTGCAGTGACGCTCCCCATCCAACCTGACAGAGCTTGAGAGGATCTGCAGAGAAGAATGGGAGAAACTCCCCAAATACAGGTGTGCCGAGCTTGTATCGTCATACCTAAGAAGACTCGAGGCTGTAATCATTGCCAAAGGTGCTTCAACAATGTACTGAGTAAAGGGTCTCAATTCTTATGAATATGTCATATTTACGTTTTTGTTGTTTTTTGCAAATTTGTAAAAAATAAATTTAAAAAACCTTTTATCATTACGGGGGATTGTGTATAGATTGATGAGGGGGGAAAAACAATTTAATCCATGTTAGGCTAACATAACAAAATGTGGAAAAGGTCAACGGGTCTGAATACTTTCCTAATGCACTGTAATTAAAGAATAGTTACTTACTCAGATGTTTCCTCTTAGGAAATTGTAGTTCAATGTTATCCTATCGCTGTTCCCCACGAAGTGTTGGGAGTGAAGACATAGCCGATATGACTGAGCAGCACCATTGGCAAACATGTCTCTTCTGACTCCTCAGCAAAATACAAATTCACAAGGTCCCTATTTGAATGGCCGCTTACATTTAAACTGTCTCCTCTCTGATATAATCAGTCCCAGTCTCACCAAACCACAGTCTGGACTGGGCTGGAACATTTTACATTGTAAAACATTTCCAGTTCACCATTAATTGCTGTGATTTTTTTTCTCTCCCCATTTCCTGGACTTAAGCATCAGCACTTTGCCAGTCACAAAATATATATCCAGCAAATTAGAGGGTGAGTTTATGGGGAGAGTTGCATAGACTAACAATATCACAAAGGTAATATAAAATGACATTTTTTTTTGCAACGAATCCTGAAAAAACTTGGTTAAGGGTTGGAAGAGGAGCGTTTGAGCTAACTTCAAAGCACATTTCTGTTTGTTCCCCCTGTAATTTGCACACAGAAAGACTAAATAATATGGTTAAATCATAGTTTCAGAAAACCATGCTCCTACAGTCGTCTACTTTATAATCGTTATAGTTTTTGTCTTGCTTGGACAATTAAAACTTCACAATAAAGTAGACGACCTCACTTAATAATCATTTGTTTTCATAATAATTACGGTTTTGACCATCTCTTTCTCATACGAGCAAAAAAGCCATTTCAACAGAATACACGAGATTAGGAATCTCCAGGTCAACCAGTGCACTGCTAACTATTGTAAAACGAGATGCTGTTGGCTATATGGTAGAGTGGGGCTTACCTTGTACAGCGCTTGGCAGTTGAGTGAACGGAGAAATGAGTTGGTGGGGAGTGTCTGCTATCTTGTATCCTCTCTTGTCACTGTGCTCCCTCTTCAGAAATGTCAGATGTGAATTAATTAGAGATTCCAGTTTCTTCCAGAACCACACATCCTCACATTGTTCAGCTCTTTGTCATCACGTTCATCATCCTCAATCAATCTTTTCCCCCTTTGCCCTGTGCTCTGTCTGTTTCTCTTCCTCACACACAGTCTTTTGGGAAGTATGGTGGGGCGTTTGTGTGAGGGGGAAGCCCCACCCTCTCTGTAAAAGGACTGGATTTGTGTGAGGGTGTGTGAGGGGAACTACTTGCATGAATGTGCGTGCCTGAATATATATACTGTAGGTGTGCATGGGACTTTGTGGTTGTGCGTGAGTAAGTTGACGTGTGTTTTAGGCGTTGACATGCTGACAGTGGGCTTTCAGTTGGGGTGGAGGGGCTGCCCAATGCGCTGATGACCAAAAGCCTGATCGTGGGGGTGGAAGGGGAGGGGCTGCGGTTCTCATGCATGGCTCAGAGGCACACAGCACTAGGGATCAACCCTTTCAGATAATAACTAACGTATGATGGAGAGCCAGGGGTATTCACTTCTTCTATTCCAAGATTCCAAAGAAACCACAGTCTTCTGCAGAAAAACCATTTTAGCTCAGTAGAGGTAAAGTGGCAATCATCTGCTCTCAATTAGACCTAAAGAAAGGTTGTATGTTAACTTACTATTCTGATTGACATTCCTCTCTGTTGCTGTAAAAGAGAAATCCATCTGTTTTACGACTCCTACGCAGACCAGGGGCACGGATACCCCCACTACACCCGAAACAAGATAGCATGGGTGGAGTTAATGTATATCTCAGCCCAGCAGCAGCGAGAACATGTACTTAACGTGACCAGCGTGGTCAAAATACAGATGTAGCTGATTACCATTAAGGAACATGCAAAAATAAAGGGCGGGTCCTTGCCCTTTGTACAGGGTGTTTTGCAGGGAAGTTGTATTCGTCAAGAAGAGCAATAGGCCAACTTATGTAGTTAATGGGTTGTGCAAGGTTTACACAGACAGACGTTTGTGTAGGCCCTGATACAGTATCATTAGTGTCATTTTGGTCTGATTTTTGGCTACTGCTAAAATGCTGTGCACAGACCATTTTGGGGGGGATTCCCTTTTGTGAATTGAAATGTTTGGATTGGCCAGTTTACAATGACTTACATTCACTGAAAGTATTCTGACGAATCAAACTGGGAATCCTAGTCTATGATGGCTGTTTTTAAGGCACAGTTCTCGTGACTTATGACTATGGGTAAAGACTATGGGTAAAAAACCCAGTGTTGCTATTTCCTGTCCTGTGTTTGATGTGAACTATTTGAGTGTGTGTCAGTGATGTGAAGTGTGATCTCTGCCCACTGTTATGTGAGTTCAATGTACTGGAAAGGCTTAATCACCGGTCGCCATGGCGATGAACTTGTCTGCTATTCAGCATTTCATTCTCTTTTGTTCATTGTTTTGTTTTATATTCAATCACTTGGAATTTGTCATTCATTTTCCAAAGTATTTTGTGTTTGTACTTTTCAGGTTTTATAACCCTTTTAGGGACTTCATTTTAACAGTGTGTAAGTACAAGTAGAATTTAAGTGTTTTGTAACACTAAAACTAGTGGCAACTAAGCTGCCACCAATGTTAAGGAGACGAAACCTTAACTTTGCTGGAGTTTTGAAACACATGGGTGTAAGGGTCTATGGGACAGATTTAAGGTGTTCTGAAACATGACATGGTGTGTTGTAACATCACTTAATCAAGAGTTGTGCTACACATTGCAAGAGACTGGGCGCACTAACCTGGAAAAAGTTGTAAACACTTGGTGTTTCGAGTCCTGTTGAGTGCAGAATTACATCCCTTCTTCTGTAATTTCAAAATACTGTAAATGAAAATACCTCCTCTTATTGTACGTCCCCTGCTCTTATATGATAAACTCGTCATTGGAAATTCCAAAAAGGTCAAATGTACAGTATTATGCTCAAAGAAATGATACGAGAGTATCGTTTTGTGATAATACAAATTAATACGTTTGTATAGGGTAATTCACGAGTACAACATTTACTTTTTCAAGACCTGATTTTGAAGTTTCAAATGCTTTACCTTTTCTTTGCAAATCATCAAATGACGACAAAACATTAACAGGTCTTTTACATTTTTTAAATATTGATCAAGACAGTTCAAAGATCTGTACGGTATTAATCATATTCTTCTAAATCCAGGGAAATATGCCATTATACTTCAGATTCCTGGACAAAAATACAGGCAACGACTACTAATACAAAACTTCAGCCCAGGGCTCAATGCGATACACCAGTCATCCATTATGCTAATGTATTTGAATTCAGTCTTTAAATTCAGAAGATGGTACATGGAAGGTTGTTCAGATGTATTGAATCACAGTAGAGTAGAGTTTAACGATATGATTGACAGTTGACAGGTCAGACGGCATTAGTCTGTGATCCTTGTCTTGATTCCTTTAGTTAGGTATGGCCAGCCTGTTGGTAACGTAGTACGTATGTTTCTCTACAGGCAAATAATAATAACAAGCAATAATGATGGTGCATGAATGCATAATGAAGTTATTAACTAATATAATATTCATACATTGCTATACAAATATACAATTATTAAACATCAATAGCAAAATGCATATACATTGATGAAGCTATGTAGACATAGCAACAACTGAACAATATGAATGTCAAAAGTGGGATGCAGTAACATGTGGCGAGGCAGGCCAACGCTAGAACAGTCTAAATTGGCAGTGACTATTTAGTGTAACATATAGCATGTGGTGCAGGCATCAAACAATATATAAAGCTAGTAGGCAAGCCAAACAAAAGAAATACCTGGCAAGCCAAAAAAACAGGCCTTCATTTGCATAAAAACATCTGCACGACGTGTCGGTTAACTACCATGTAGCATTAAGAAAACGAACCAACGAATCAAAATGTCTGTTTGACTATAAGCGTACAGCAACCGTTAGCAGCCGAAATGCTACTCAAAACAAACGCCCTTGTTTAGCCAGCAGATCCGACCCGCTTGCTTACAACTGTATAAGAGTCGGACAGACTTCCTGTGTAGATTAAGACACTGCGGAGCCGGAGTGATATTGCTCGGAAAACGTACCTCAATCCAGGCATGAGAAGTGCCTTGTGCTCCTAATTGTCCCATTATCCCAACTGTTACGTGTAGAAGATTTAACGAATGCTAGTTTTTCCAGAAAACGGTCCTTTTCGTCCTAATATTAGGCAGCAGAAGCAACAGCAGCCATTTAGGAATGGCCGTGTCAACAAATCAGCTCCTTTGTTGTTCAATGCGACATGCCATTCCACAATGGCTGCTGTGGCTACTGCTAGCTAGCATGAGAATAAAAACAATATTTTCGGTGTAACAGTAGGGATAAGAGGACAATTCGGAATGCAACACATTTGTCCTCCCTGAATTGAGGTGTGTTTTCCGAGCCATATCTCGCGCCAGCTCCAGAGTGTCTTAATCTACACAGGAAGCCTGTCTGACCCTAGTGCAGCTATAGGTAGTGATGGGAAACCGAGGCTTTGGCGCTTTCACCAAATTGTGCCGATAAACTGTTAATTATGCAGCGTTTTATGATGTTCCCAATGCACATTAGTGACCTCTGCTGGTCAGCAATAAATAGCAGTGTGTGATTATCAGAGATATTTTTTTCACCCATTGTTTTCATTATAGCATCGTGGCACAGCTGTATGTCATTGGCTTTAGTAGCCTAATCAGTTGGAATACTAGGTTCACATCTTACATCATGCTTGACTATTTTGAAAAAACTGAATCTATGGCATTATCTAGGATGCGTAAGACAGAAGTTTATACTATATAAAACAAATTTGAGCAACAGTGCAGAAAGAATAGTTTTCTACATAGTGTGCCTTCAACGGGATTCGACCCGAACCCTCACGTCCATGACTGTTACATAGTTCCCTCGTCTATCTGCTAAACTACCGGCTAGGTGAAACTTTTTGTACAAAATCCTAACTGTATTTGTATGTACAGTGTCCAGTAGAGGTCAGTGTCTGAAATCAGCTTGGAATCGGAAAAGGCACCAGAACAACGGCATGATCAGTGGGATCTTGCGTTTTGCAACACACGGTTTGAAAAAGCACTTGATCAAACAAAGCTTCAGAGGTCATTAATGACGTACTGCTGATAAAGTCGGCAGACGCATCGGCAGACATCTTCGAGGTTAGCTGCTTTGCGATTTCGACGCATACCTTGGAGCGCCGGTATGAAACCTAACATCACTAGCTGTAAGCAAGTGGATCAGATCTGCTCGCTAGTTCTTGTTGAGTGAATTCCTTTTCTGTTTCTTTCTTCAGTGTAATAACGTTTTGTACTCACATTGTCATTGACGCATAGTTTCTTGGATTATTTTGGAGCATTTCACCTCAGCGTTTGTTGAGCTCTTTCCTGTATGAGTTCGTGAAGGACCTGAATAAAGGGGAGGTGCCCGCATACTTGCCTGTTTTTATACTTGACCATAGAGTTTGCTTAGAGGGCACACCAGATACGAATGCCCTCTCTCCACCTCCATGCTCCAGACTGGAGCAATTCTAAACAGTAAAGAAGCACAATGTCTGAAGTTCAAATTTTGCCTTTAATCTAAACATTCTGATATGGGGGCCCAAGTTCTTCACACGGTGCGTGGTTGAGTGGGTAAAATCCACTATTTAATCAGTCTCCTGTTGCTAATCCTTCTAAACAAAGTACAAAAATAAATATAAGTTGATTTAACATGGACTTTAACATTTTTTGAGTTAAGTCCATATTTTATTGAGTCCATGTTAAGTCTATCGCAAGTCTGAATCATGCCCGATGTGCTCAGTACAAGAAGGGTGGTTCAGCACAACAGTTTAGTCCTGAAGACTGACTGAGTGGACTAAGACAATGTTTTGACAACATAAAGAGTTTTCATTTTGATTTGTAACATCATTCTAATCTCACAATGGGACTGGCAACAGTAGCCTATAATTAGTGCCCTTGTCTACCCTAGGAAAAGTATTCAATTCCCATAATTATCTTAACTTTTTAAACTCAAATAAAATCATCACCAATCAATATTTACGCTATAAACCATTGTCATTTCAAAACCATTTGATTGTATGAGAGTCAGTCTGCCAAAACATGTTTTTTTGGTGTTCAGATGCTGCCTTTTACATGCACTGAAACACCAGAAATGGTTTTCATCTTAACACCAACCTTCAAACTGAAGAACCACTTTCTGAATCCCCATTCTGTTTTCAAATACATTCACCGTACTATAACACTGGCATTGGGTTTACATTCAAACACCCTCCAAACACCAGATCTCAGCTTAGGTGAACTGCTTTTCATGGTTCCACTACACAATGACGATGCTTTGAGTCTTTCTATCTTAACAGCGTAGTTCTCAAATAGCCTACATGAGAATTATCTGCCAACACAAGAGTAATGGGATAAAACAAACGTTTTATAGGCAACTTTGTACATGATGATAAATGAATACCAATGCCTTAAACACTTTTTCATTGTGGATGCTTGTTTTTGTTTTGAAAGGAACCTTGCAATGAACATTTCCCAACGAAAAATGTCTTACTACACTATGATATTGACAAATGGTGTACTTGAGCTTCCCATTCTTTAGGACTGAGATAGGAGCCTCATCGTATCTGTCCGTCGTGTACCGTGAGTCAAAAGAAAAGCATTGGCTCACCTACAATACATGAAGCTCATGTCCCCTTGTCCCCTTTTCCGCTTTTTTTCAATGTGTTTAATACATTTAAATGACTACAATTGGTCTTGTGATTTGTGGGGGTCATCCAAAAGTCCCCCAATTTTCATAATTCACAACTGTCGGCCTACCAAGATATCTCTGAGCAGTTAAATAGTAAGATATCAGTACCTCACTTACGTGTGTGTGTGTGTGTGTGTGTGTGTGTGTGTGTGTGTGTGTGTGTGTGTGTGTGTGTGTGTGTGTGTGTGTGTGTGTGTGTGTGTGTGTGTGTGTGTGTGTGTGTGTGCGTGCGTGCGTAAAATATACAGGCATATTAGGATCACTCATAGCTGCTAGTGGGAAAGACAGGAATAAGATAATCTTATGACATCAGGACATTTCTATTCATGCGGTTCGGCTTACTTTCCCCAGCTGCAGAAACAGTATGACCTCGATCTAACTAATAAGCCATGACAACGTTATTTTCCACTGGTTAGATGTTGCCAATCGTTGTATTGCTGAAAGAATGCGTACGGTCACCATATGGCCATTAATTGACTGGAAAACCCTGATGAGTAAGACAAGGTTGCTTAGCTTGTACTCCAGAGGTGAATTTACCCACAGCTTAGTGAACATATGGTTCACCCAATAGAATTGACAAATTGTTCGCTCGGTCCGCGTAGTCATCAACACCGTCATCCGTTATTTTCACAATAATAATTAAAAAAGAGCTAGCCTAACTCCATAACGGTCTGGCTCTTTGGACCAATGTTGAGAGAGGATCATTGTTTGTTCCTGTTGTTTAAAGCTCCTACCACTGGGAGGAGACGAGATATGCCAAATGAATAAATTGTCAGTTACACTCTTCTAATGCTAACGAACTTCAAATAATGCAGACAGCGTTGGCTTGTGCTTAAACATTGACAGGTTTCCCAAGGTCTTGTTCCGCTATTCTTTTAAAAACTGTTTCACAACAATGATACTCTCGACACATACTGTACTTCATCTTCGCATTTGGCGAAGCTACAGTTTATCTTGGTCTTTCTGCTTCCTCTCTGATATGATGGCGTGTTTCCTGTTTCCTGTGAGTATTGCTCCTAGGTCTTCTGTGGCCTGGTGGAGACGGTACATCCCGTACATGGCAGCCAGAATCAGGGCCACGCCTGTGGCCACTAGAAGGATGTGGAGAGCCATGAGGAAACCAACGTAAGCCCCATTGGGTGGCAGCGTCCACAGGTAAACCCAGCCCTTTAGGCGGTTGTTGTGCACAAACTCGAGGCCGTTCTCAAACACCAGCCTGTCGTGGAACGGCGGGGATAGGACATGGACGGGGAGCGAGTCGGTGCCCATAGGCTTGAATATATAGTCGTCGTCCAGAATGTCGAGAACGTCGGCGGTCGGTGTGGCAGCTGTTGTGCGCCTAGTCCCAGGTGTGGTGAACCGGACACTCTCAGTGGGATTTTCTGTTTGTTGGGTTGATGGAGCCTCGGGTGCAGTAGTTGTGGCTGTGAAGTCTACCACCTCTTGCTCCTCAAGAGCTGGAGTGGAAACGGCATGGCTGAGTTCGGTCGAAGAGCGGGTGGAGCGGCTGCTCGAGGGTGTGGTAACGTCACACTTAAACTCTTCGTTGAGTAGGGAACCAAGTGGGCGGAGAAGTAGAGGGTACGGATTACGACATATCACATCCGTCCGATCACTAACCACGCCTTCATTAAGCTTTATCCAACTTGCAATGTCTCTGATGCCACACCTGCAGTCCCATGGGTTACCACTCAGAGTAACAGCCCTTAAACCCCCTGCAGTAGAGAAGACCTCCCCCGGAAGGGTCTGCAGCTGGTTGTTCTTCAGCTCGATGCTGGCCAAACTGGGGTTGCCCTTAAATATGTCCTCAGAAAGGGAGCGAAGCTTGTTATCATTCAGGAGCAGAGTGTTCATATTGGCCAGCTTGGAGAAGATATCTGGATGTAGATCCTGGATGTCATTGGACTTGAGAGAAAGCTTCTGGAGGTTGGGCAGGCAGCAAAAAAGGTCAGGGGGCAGCTCCCTCAGCTTGTTGTTGAGGTGCAGGGAGAGCCTCTCCATCCCGCTCATGTTGGCAAACAGGCTCCAGGGCACGGTGCTGAGGTTGGTGTCATACAGGTAGAATTCCTTCATCCTGGGCATTTGGCCCATCAACTTATCAGGCAGTGACAGCAGAGGGTTTTTGTAGATAGTGAGCTTGGTGAGTTTGGGAAGGTTGTAGAAGCTTTCATCCGGGACGCCCTGGAGCAGGTTGGAGGACATGGTGAGTGTCATGAGGTTGCCTAGGGCCCAGAACACCTCGGGGGGGATGTATGCGATCTGGTTGTTGTGCAGTTTGAGCTCCAGGAGGTTGGCCAGCTCGTCGAAGGCACCCACCTCTAGCCGCTCTAGCTTGTTGTTGTAGAGCATGAGGAACTGCAACCGCGTCAATGAGTGGAACAAGGTGGGGGGCAGCTGCTGCAGGGAGTTTCTCCCCAGGTTGAGATAGCGCAGGCTACTCAGTCCGTGGAAAACATTGGGGGCGAGGTGAGCGATGGCGTTGTTACTGACGTCCAGTTCGTTCAGGTTGGCCAGACACTCGAACAACACGGGAGCGATGGACTCCAGACGATTGTCATCCAGATGCAGCTGCTCCAGGCTGACCAAGGGGCTGAACACCCGGGAAGGGAGGCTGGAGAGGGCGTTGGATGACAGCTTGATGGAGAGGAGCTGCGGGGCCACATGGAAGGCCTCAGGGTGGATGGTGTCCAGGGGGCTGTGGCTGATGCCTAAACGCAGCATAAGGGGCAACATGGCCAGACTCTGTTCGTTCAGAACCTTCATGTTGGTGCCATTCAGCTGAAGTAGGTACATGTTGGTGGGCATGCCTTTGGGCACGTCCCTGATGTTGCCCACACATTTGACGGCCCCCTCCAGGTTGCACATGCAGCTGTTAGGGCAGACCATGCTGTCGGTGTGCAAAGGCTGGACCAGGAGAAAGAGTAATATGCTCCACATGGTGCCTATTGAAGGGAGAAATGTGTTGAGATCAAAATCTGCTGATCATCAATATGAGGCTAGTACTGTATATAACAAGTTGCTAGATTAAAGGTGAAGCCTTTAAAGTAGTCAATGGGCCAGAATAGTCAAGCAAAGTTTTTTTTTTAAAGGCCATATTACCTTTAAGTAACATCAAACCAAATATTGAGCAGTTTTGAGTTGATTTGGCCATTAAAAAAAAAAACACTTTGCTTGGTTGCCCTATTAGTGGTACGTTGGTCAGCTGTATAAAAAAATACGGGAAATATGTTCTGTGAAAGAAAATCTAAAAATTACATCAGTTTGACCGGTTGTGAGGAAATAGAAAGCTGTGAAAACGACCCAACATTTTTCTGATAAGATTTCAGTTTGGCTTGGATGCATATTTTATGTGGTTGAAATACTATCGGTTTTTATGATGCTGATAAAGGATACCGTCAGTAGAGGTGCTATCTGACTGCGCATTCACATTCTCTCAAGATGCTGAAAGAAAGAAATCCTTTTTTTCTCCACTCCTATTCCCCAGTCAAAATTTAGCCTACATTTGGTGTATAATTTTACTGCAAGAAGTGCTTAATTCTTCAGGAGTTAACATCATGGCTATGTGAGAGGTGTTGTGGAAAATATTGAGTCAAATATTTGCACAGATAACTGGAACCTGTAGATTCAGTTAGACTTTATTACAAAGTAACAGAGTCGAGCAATTCCATGGAACAGCTGAGTTCTCTTATCACAGAGACCTGCCTTTATAGTATTCTGTCTTTGCATAACGTATAGAATCCCCTCCCTCTATATGAAAATAACTTCCCTTGACCTTTCTCCACCATTATCTTTTCGTCTCAGTTCTTGCTTGTTAATAACGCCTGCATCTGATGCTGTCTAGGTTATAATGGTGGAGGGGCCCTGGTCATATATGTTCCATTCCTTATATAGCCATTCTGTCTCAGCACTTCAAAGTGGACAGTCTAAGATACTGCTAATAATGGAAGTGTAATCATAGTCATGAGTTTAGCTCCCACAGAGGTTATAGATTTCAGTTTCAATTCAACCCGTCTGAACAGTAGGCTACAGTGCCCTTGGCGTGACATCTTGTGACTGTCGAATTCCTATAGCACCTCACAATCATCAATCATCCTCTTTAACCATTTCACCAATTCTTTCCCAAACATTACTTGTCAGGCCCTCCTTTCTCTTGATCTTCAACTCTCCATTTCTCTTATTGAATTAAACTAGACATTGTCCTTTTTTGTTGTTGTCTGTTCCCAAAAGCATTTGGCGATTGGCGTGTAAGCTACTTGGCGCCTGTACAGTTAGGCCCTGAAGCTTAGGCTTACGCACTAATGCCAGATAGCCTAAAACAATTCAATAAAGACCTCAATGTAGCCTATTAATATAAACTGCACAAGAATGATACGTTTATGGACTTCAGGTATTTCAAAAAAAATCTTTACTTAACCAAACACATAATCAATATACAGTACTAGAGTTTCTGTACTTTATAATAAACAGAAAAGGAATGTGGTAGTAGACTGATGCAAGGAATTCTGCCTACCTTTCAAACGAGACGCACCACAGCAGACTTGCTCTTGTTGTGTTGCTCTTGGTCCTTATATGCCTGGTAACTGAGAGACTTGATAGGATGCGTCTCCATTTCCGTATAATTTATCTTAGCAGGATGCGCAGACCATACGCAAGCCCCCGTTCCGGTCAACAGGCCGCTGAACAAGGGAAGATAAGACCCACATTACAATATATCCGTTATAGACTGGATGGTTGCCAATGCTGCTGTTCCCCGTAACATTCTTATGTAGTAGGTTTAAAAGGTTTTCTCTGTTCTATTTTGGTGTGCTTGCGTGCATTTGTGTATGGTTGCGAGTTTAGCTGTTTGTCTGCGTTTTTTGTTTTGATTAGGCCATGAGTGACGAATAATTCACCCTATCCTGTTGTAGTCAGATCTACAATTCTACTGCTTCAGGTAAATCAGTGGTGCTGCATAGCCGCACGTTTCTCTCCAATGTTCCATTGTGGTTTTCTGACAGGGTAGCTGATTGCACAGGCTTACTGGTTTCTCAGACATCCCTCCACTCCCATCTATCACTCTGTAGGATTCAGAGAGCCCTATCATTGGTGCAACTCCCGATGTTCCGACCGAGCCAATGACTCGGCTCCCAGATGCACCACCACAGTGACAATGAGTGAAAGAGGCAGAGACCATGGCAGAAAAACAAAGTCCTGGACAGAGCAATAATTCTCAGCCGAGCCAAAATTGTAGAACTGTAAATTGCATAGTTACCACAACTAAAATAAAACTGGTAAAATATAATTAAAACAATAAAAAAAATTTGGTGCAAGATTGAATAGCCTAAATGCTGTGTATTCATTTATATAACAATGTGTAAATAATACTGTATTTAAGGTGGTAATCAGCAGTTGAGACAATAACAAAGTGTCCTCCCCACCCGGGATGGAGTTGGAGAAATGTAACCACTCTCTAATTCATACAGACGTAGGATCTTAATTTGGTCACTCTTTTGCTCATGAGGATTTTTTCTGCACTGGCTCCAACGGGCTCAAATGAAGATTCTACATCTGTAGACAGAGGTATGGATGCAAGGACTGACCATCCATGATATCAAAATGATAGTTTTAACCATGTTTTGAGGCTACACAGGTACCCCCCCCCCCCCAAAAAAGTACTTATAAGGCGTGTGCACCTCAATGGACTTTCTCGCTCTCATACTGGACACGATTGTTGCCAGATCTTGTCTTTGCAACTGAGTTGTAAAGGTGTTTCATTCAGGCAAAAGATATAGCCTGAAGATAGCCAAACATTTCCAAAACAGCCCTGGTCCTTACATTTCAAAATGTTGTCATTTAGCAGACACTCTTATCCAGAGTGACTTACAATTCAGGGGTTGATCTAACCATTTATTTCTCTATTCCTGGAGTGACATAATCACTGGTAGCCGAGACACAAGCTAGCATGATAATATATAGTTTATTAAATGAAGGAAACGGTAACACATTCATCAAAGCAATACTGATATTTCATCAAAGCAATACTGATACTTGACAATGGAAAGTACATGAATTGCGTCACTGCACCCATTTACCACTAGAGGAAGACAAAGTCAACATGTTGAGAAGAGGACAGTTACTCTGGGTGTGGAAACATGGACCAAATCCTTTGTCAGCAGACGATGTTAGGCTGTGACAACAATACCTTCCACTCTTAGAGAAATGCTGATAACTCCTTGTCATCTCAAAAGTTGGAGTCCTGTAGAGAAGCATCTGAAACGTTACATCCAGTACTGAACTGGCGATCAAGTCATTTCGGTCGTTTGAGGTAATTATGCACTACAAGGTAATTATGCAAAACAACACAAATAAAATGTCACTTATGCCCACCCTGATTTAGATCCAACCATCATTGAACCTATTATAAACACCTGTAGACGCCCGATATTGCGACATAAGCGCAGAGGTTACAGCACAGTGATGAGTACATTATAGTATTGGCATATTAGTTCCGCTACAACATTCAAACGCTTGGTAATGGGTGAGTTGTGTTGTTGTCTGTGCGTGTTGAGTCTTTGGAGCGTTAGGGCAATGCAGCGGGACTCAGAAGCTCCTCTCTAAGTAGGACAGTACTGCACGTACAGTACTGCGCTCCTGGAAGTACTGTCATACACAGTACTTCCAGAAACAGGCTGTGGACACAGAGAAAACACTGTTCAGTCTCTTGCTCGATTTCAAGGAGGAATATTGTTTTGTTTGTAAAATGAAGACCACTGTAGGAAATTAAATGTGTTAGGACTGTGGAAAAATCAGTGCCGTCGCCGACAATCGGCAATAAGAAACGTACGCTCAACCCTTTTCCGCAGTATGGACTTGTCCTCCGCTAGTGTGTTTGAGGAGAGCTCCCTTTCCAGCTCCAAGTCCTCCTTCAAAGCCTCTATCTGTAAAGGTAGAGAACACAGTGGTTACAGACAGCCAAAGGAACCCTGTGTCGGTCTTTATGGGAGGTGCCTGCTCTCAGGTAAGGTAATCACTATCCAAGGCCATGAGAGATTATGCTGCTAGAGCTCTCATTTGAACTCCGTCAGACAATAGGCAGATTTGCTCGATGTAAAGGGCTAAATCCTAGGGGGAATTTCCCACAGAATGTACACAGTGTCTCGCTACAAAGGAGAACTATGTTTACCCGTTCATCTCATAAACGCTGCTTAAAAGCATTGCCGTCTTCTCAGCTGGATGAAATGTATGACTGCACAGGACGCAACAAGTGCTTAAACTGTTGCACTCCGTGTGTACAAAACACTTGAATGACCTACCTCCTTCAGCTCCGCTAGCTTGTTGGCAAACTCTAAACCTGCAGAGGAGAAAGAAATGTGTTGGCACGAATGGCAAACCTGAGAAACAGTCCATGTATTATTATATATACACATCCTTGTATTTTTTACATTGACAAACACTGTATTAGTGTGTGTGTGTGTGTGTGTGTGATATACTGTAAAAACCTTACCTAAAGCGTCATTTCTTTCAATAGGTTCTAAGCTTCTATGTAGCAACGACGCTAGAATCTTGTTCTGAGCGTCTGTGTCTCCTCTTTGGGGATATACATGGTTTCCTGAATATGTGAGGAAAAAACTGTAAACAACTTCAAAAGCACCTAGTGTACGTAAAAATATAATGACACAATATCCCCTTTAATCTGAGCCACATTCACAGTGCAGTATTAACAGTATTGTTAAGACGAACACAATTGAATTGCCAAGCAAACACTAAATGACTTCGCCGTAGAACACCAACGAAATATTGATCCGTATGCTTTTGTATGCTCACATTATAACAACTGACAATGCATGCAAAACAGCTGGGAATTAACCCATTAGTTGCAACCAGCGTCCTCAGACCGCCTACATCTTCAGGTCGTCTATGCCTCAAATAGGCCAGCAGCTAGCACACATTCATTCCCCAAACCAGCAGACTCACCAGGGTTGAAGATACTTCTTCCCTCCACACTGACTACCCCTTGTAGAAGCAGAAAAGCTAGCAGTCCCAGCCAGTAGTTCACAGAGACAAAACTGTCCATGTCAGCGAAGCAGCTGTCCCAAAGAAGTGCTTACCGTAGTGTCAACTCGTTCTCAACCTGCCCCAGCAAATCCACTGCCTTTGGTCCATCCCAACTATACTTTTATCCTGTCAGATGTGGGAGGAGGTTCCCCCCACCAGTGCACTCAATCAATAGGTAGTCACCATGGACCACCGTCCTTTGCAAGAGGGGCCATGTAGTGGCTGACAGAAATATGACGATCTGGATCCATGGCCAGCGGCCCTTCATCAACACGACAGATACAAAGCCAGCAGAGTGAGAAAGTCGTCTATCACCTGCTATTTACGGGATGTTCTTGGCACTTTCAGTCCTTTTCTTTTACATGAATTACTTCCTTAAGAATAATAGAGGGAGAATCTTGGACGGGGAGAATTGAATTGATTCTGTCCCTATAAAGTGCACCATGCCCAGAGATGAGCTCTTCAATCTTGGCTCCAGGTCTGAGCATCGGCACCAATGTGGGGCTGATTGAACATCCATCACTGAGGTCAAACCACGTGACCCCGGCTGTTGTGGCCAGAAATCACGGCTCACAACTCTGTCAGTATAATGGCTGCTGTGTTTATGTACGGTAGTTTTAGTTAAATGAAGTGCCTGGCACCCATTTTGATTGGCCTGTTTCTGCCATAAAGCTTCTTGAGTGCTGTTTTCATTGACACCTTTGTCTTCCTCTGAGGAAGTTATTGACGTCTAGTTGTGCCTCTCATCCCAAATAAACATCACATATCCTTATAATACGGATTTCGGGGCTTGAGGATTTAGAGAACCTGGTTGAGTGAGTCACAGTGAATTAACCTTGTAACATCGGGGATATATTGCATCTTGTGAAATAGTCTGGTCCTCTTGTGGAAAATATAGTCAATAACTTGATGGATCTCCAGGCATGACTCACATTGCAGAGCAAAACGTTCCTAGACACTGTCTGTACCTCTGGCTGTATGATGTACTTTTGGAATCATTCAATAAAATGAAGTTCTATAATAGTGTCAACTGTCAAAGCAGATGGTGTTATGTCCTGACAAATTGCTCTGATGAAAGCCATATCTGATATCCTTGAAGTAGAGCATCTGTAGGGAATCATTTGTTTCCTTCTATTGTGATAAGAAGTAATTTGGCAATCAATTTTTTAACTCAAATACAATTTTATTTTGTTTGTCTCATGCGCCACGTGTGAACTTTACCGTAGACTTTACCTCCCTTTCCCAAGAATGCAGAGTAAAAAGGAAGAAAAGATTAGCAAAGAAAAAAAGAAATAATTGATTAATAAAATAACAATAACGAGGCTATATACAAGAGTACCGGTACTGAGTCAATGTGCAAGGGTACGAGGTAGTTGAGGTAATATGTACATGTAGGTAGGGGTAAAAGTGACTAGACAATCAGGATACATAACAAACAGAGTAGCAGCAGCGTATGGTTGGCATCAATTAGCTTAAATTCTTAGAGAGTCAATTATATTTCTGAAAAAAATGTTGCAGGAATGCTAATCTTATCTGTTTCTAACAGCAGAAACAATTTCAGAACAATCTAAGATGGTGGGTGTAGAAATCCTCTTTCTTGGGCTTTTTTTAGGAGGAACAACCAACATCAATATGTTAAGACTGTCAAGGCTCAGGGGAAGACACAGATGCAGACAGTTTCGAAGTATCAAAAGTGTATTACTCAAACAGGGGGGCAGGCAAACGACAGGTCAAGGGCAGGCAAAGGTCAGTAGTCCAGAGCAGAGTCCGAAAGCTACAGGACGGCAGGCAGGCTCAATGTCAGGGCAGGCAGAGGTCAGTAATCCAGGGTGTTATGGCAAGGTACAGAATGACAGTTAGGCTCAGGGTCAGGGCAGGCAGAATGGTCAAAACCGGGAAAGCTAGAAAACAGGAACTAGAGACAGACAGGAGCACGGGAAGAAACACTGGTCGGCTTGATGAAACAAAACGAACTGGCACCAGACAAACAGAGAACACAGGTATAAGTGTATAAGAACACAGGTATAAATCAATAAAAAAGTGGTCAGATGAAGCAGATGCTAAGCTACTGAACTGTTTTGCTAGCACTGACTGTAATATGTTCCGGGATTCCTCCGATGGCATTGAGGAGTACACCACATCAGTCATTGGCTTCATCAATAAGTGCATTGATGACGTTGTCCCCACAGTGACCGTACGTACATACCGCAACCAGAAGCCATGGATTACAGGCAACATCCACACTGAGCTAAAGGCTAGAGCTGCCGCTTTCAAGGAGTGGGACTCTAACCCAGAAGCTTATAAGAAATCTCGAAATGCCCTCCGACGAACCATCAAACAGGCAAAGCTTAAATACAGGACTAAGATCGAATCGTACTACACCGGCTCTGACGCTCATCGGATGTGGCAGGGCTTGCAAACAATTACAGACTGCAAGGGGAAGCACAGCCGAGAGCTGCCAAGTGACACAAGCCTACCAGACGAGCTAAACTACTTCTATGCTCGCTTCGAGGTAAATTCACAAGGCCGCAGGGCCAGACGGATTACCAGGATGTGTACTGCGAGCATGCGCTGACCAACTGGCAAATGTCTTCACTGACATTTTCAACCTCTCCCTGTCCGAGTCTGTAAGCAGACCAACAAGTTTTAAGCAGACCCCATAGTCCCTGTGTCCGAGAACACTAAGGTAACCTGCCTAAATGACTACAGACTCTTAGCACTCACGTCTGTAGCCATGAAGTGCTTTGAAAAGCTGGTCATGGCTCACAACAACACCATTACCCCAGAAACCCTAGACCCACTCCAATTTGCATGCCCGCCCCAACAGATCCACAGATGATGCAATCTCTATTGCACTCCACACTGCCCTTTCCCACCTGGACAAAAGGAACACCTATGTGGGAATGCTATTCATTGACTACAGCTCAGCGTTCAACACCATAGTGCCCTCAAAGCTCATCAATAAGCTAAAGACGGGCTGCCCTCAGGTGGTAAGGGTAGGTAACAATACATCTGCCACGCTGATCCTCAACACGAGCCCCTCAGGGGTGCATGCTCAGCCCCCTCCTGTACTCCCTGTTCACTCATGACTGCACAGCCAGGCACGACTCCAACACCATCGTTAAGTTTGCCGACGACACAACGGTGGTAGACCTGATCACCGACAACGACAAGACAGCCTATAGGGAGGAGGTCAGAGACCTGGCTGTGTGGTGCCAGGACAACAACCTCTCCCTTAACATGATCAAGATAAAGGAGATGATTGTGGACCTCAGGAAAAAGAGGATCAAGCACGCCCCCATTCTCATCGACGGAGCTGCAGTGGAGCAGGTTGAGAGCTTCAAGTTTCTTGGTGTCCACATCATCAACAAACTAACATGGTCCAAGCACACCAAGACAGTCGTGAAGAGGGCACGACAAAACCTATTCCCCCTCAGGAGACTGAAAAGATTTGGCATGGGTTCTCAGATCCTCTAACGGATCTACAGCTGCACCATTGGAAGCATCCTGACTGGTTGCATCACTGCCTGGTATGGCAACTGCTCGGCCTCCGAATGCAAGGCACTACAGAAGGTAGTGCGAACGGCCCATTATATCACTGGGGCCAAGCTCCCTGCCATCCTAGTCATAGACTGTTCTGTATGCTACCACATGGCAAGTGGTACCGGAGCACCAGGTCTAGGTCCAAGAGGCTTCTAAAACAGCTTCTACCCCCAAGCCATAAGACTGCTGAACACCCTCTTCCTCTTTTACTCTGCTGCTACTCTCTGTTGTTATCATCTATGCATAGTCACTTTAATAACTCTACCTACATGTACATACTACCTCAACTAACCTGTGCCCACGCACATTGATCCTGTATCGGTACCCCCCTGTATATAGGCTCGCTATTGTTATTTTACTGCTGTTCTTTAATTACTTGTTACTTTTATTTCTTATTTGTATTTTTGTAAACTGCATTGTTGGTTAGGGGCTCGTAAGTAAGCATTTCACTGTAAGGTCTACACCTTTTGTATTCAGAGCATGTGACTAATACAATTTGATTTGATAATTACACTGGGGATAATGGGGAAGATGGGCGACACCTCGAGGGGGGTGGAGACAAGCACAAAGACAGGTGAAACAGATCATGGAATGACAAAGATTAAGGGACTGGATGTTTTTTGTAATGAGGGATACCTTGAGATAATTGTACCTCTCTGAAAGTAAAATATGTTTTACCAGACCCTCCCTGAAAATAACAATTAAAACAAAGTGGATAGCAGAGAATACCACAGTGGAGGATGACAATGAATGAGTGCTTGCTGGAGTGAAGTGTTGCAGCTCCCGAGATGTTTTGATCTATATGTCTAAGTTTGGAACAGGCCTAAAGTTGTCTATCAACTGTAAAAATTGAGCGCAACAGAACCAGTTACAACTGAAGTATCTGATCATCAATGAATTCAAGAAAAAAACATTTGTTTTTTTAACACAGCAGCCTCATATAATCAGTTAGGCCTAAATGCATGTAACTTTCTTTCATTTGGGAAACTATAATCTTCTAATTTATTCTATTCCTGATATTGTATGGTTTCAAAGTATATTTGTGTTGGCTGTGATTAAGGCATAGGAATCTAAGGAATGTAGTCAAAATTAGCAAACTAGGCATGCAGGATCCTGAAATCAAAGACTGGCCAAACTCGTGTTAATACAAGTGAATTCATAGGCACTGACTATAGACTCCGAAACATCCATTTCATTATATATTTCTAAGCAATATTTTTTTATACCTCCTAAATGTGAAATTTATAGGCATGTTGTTTAAGTGCTGTTGTTGATTTGTTGTTGAAATGCTTATTATAATAATTATATAGCCTAAATAATTCATTTTTGTTCTTTTTTGTTTGTTTGAATTTTACCCCTTTTTCTCCCCAATTTCATGGTATCCAATTGTTTAGTAGCTACTATCTTGTCTCATCGCTACAACTCCCGTATGGGCTCGGGAGAGACGAAGGTTGAAAGTCATGCGTTCTCCGATACACAACCCAACCAAGCCGCACTGCTTCTTAACACAGCGCGCATCCAACCCGGAAGCCAGCCGCACCAAAGTGTCGGAGGAAACACCGTGCACCGGGCAATCTTGGTTAGCGTGCACTGCGCCCGGCCCGCCACAGGAGTCGCTGGTGCGTGATGAGACAAGGATTTCCCTACCGGCCAAACCCTCACGACGCTAGGCCAATTGTGCGTCGCCCCACGGACCTCCCAGTCGCGGCCGGTTACGACAGAGCGCGAACCCAGAGAACCCAGAGTCTCTGGTGGCACAGCTGGCACTGCAGTACAGCGCCCTTAATCACTGCGCCACCCGGGCTACCTGGCTTGCTCCTGACTGATTTAAGAGTTAGTACAGTATGTCGTTTAATAGCCTGTTGAAATGTTGAACGTAGGCCTCCCGAGTGGCGCAGCGATCTAAGGCTAGAGGCATCACTACAGACCTGGGTTCGATCCCGGGCTGTATCACAACCGGCCGTGGTTGGAAGTCCCATAGGGCGGCGCACAATTGGCTCGGCATCGTCTGGGTTAGGGGAGGGTTTGGCCAGGTGGCTTTACTTGGCTCATCACACTCTAGTGACTCCTTGTGGCGTGCCGTGTGCCTGCAGGCTGACCTCCGTTGTCAGTTGAACGGCGTTTCCTCCGACACAGTGGTGCGGCTGGCTTCCGGGTTAAGCGGGCGGGGTGGTAAGAAGCGCGGTTTGGTGGGTCATGTTTCGGAGGACGCATGACTCGACCTTCGCCTCCCGTGCCTGTTGGGGAGTTGTAGCGATGAGACAAGATCGAAATTGGGGAGAAAAAGGGGGTAACATTTATTTTTTACAAACAAATGATGAGTGTCAATTGATAGTGACAGAATCCCACATTAGTTCCCAAGCAAAGTTGTTTGTCTCCTTGGCTATGGAAGGTTGTAGCGCTGCCTCAATGTCATAAAGACAAACCAAAGATATCCCATATGCATCAGAATCACATTTTCCCCCGGCATTTTACAGCTTGTTCCTACCATTGCGGAATAAAGCATAATTTTAGATTACTTTATATAATCAGGTCCATTAAAAAATCTGAATCTTAAGCTAACAATGCTTTTAGCCATTTTTCTATAACAAAACCACAAATCCCTCACATACCCTCTCAATTCAAGCCCTAGTTTTAACCTAGCACAACAAGCCCTTTACAGACACTGAGATATTTAAGGAGTGCATGGTGACTGAAGGAATTGGCTGACAAAATCTATGGATGGTAGAATATACAGTGCCTTGCGAAAGTATTTGGCCCCTTGAACTTTGCGACCTTTTGCCACATTTCAGGCTTCAAACATAAAGATATAAAACTGTATTTTTTTGTGAAGAATCAACAACAAGTGGGACACAATCATGAAGTGGAACGACATTTATTGGATATTTCAAACTTTTTTAACAAATCAAAAACTGAAAATTGGGCGTGCAAAATTATTCAGCCCCTTTACTTTCAGTGCAGCAAACTCTCTCCGGAAGTTCAGTGAGGATCTCTGAATGATCCAATGTTGACCTAAATGACTAATGATGATAAATACAATCCACCTGTGTGTCATCAAGTCTCCGTATAAATGCACCTGCACTGTGATAGTCTCAGAGGTCCGTTAAAAGCGCAGAGAGCATCATGAAGAACAAGGAACACACCAGGCAGGTCCGAGATACTGTTGTGAAGAAGTTTAAAGCCGGATTTGGATACAAAAAGATTTCCCAAGCTTTAAACATCCCAAGGAGCACTGAGAAAGCGATAATATTGAAATGGAAGGAGTATCAGACCACTGCAAATCTACCAAGACCTGGCCGTCCCTTTAAACTTTCAGCTCATACCAGGAGAAGACTGATCAGAGATGCAGCCAAGTGGCCCATGATCACTCTGGATGAACTGCAGAGATCTACAGCTGAGTTGGGAGACTCTGTTCATAGGACAACAATCAGTCGTATATTGCACAAATCTGGCCTTTATGGAAGAGTGGCAAGAAGAAAGCCATTTCTTAAAGATATCCATAAAAAGTGTTGTTTAAAGTTTGCCACAAGCCACCAGGGAGACACACCAAACATGTGGAAGAAGGTGCTCTGGTCAGATGAAACCAAAATTGAACTTTATGGCAACAATGCAAAACGTTATGTTTGGCGTAAAAGCAACACAGCTCATCACCCTGAACACATCATACCCACTGTCAAACATGGTGGTGGCAGCATCATGGTTTGGGCCTGCTTTTCTTCAGCAGGGACAGGGAAGATGGTTAAAATTGATGGGAAGATGGATGGAGCCAAATACAGGACCATTCTGGAAGAAAACCTAATGGAGTCTGCAAAAGACCTGAGACTGGGATGGAGATTTGTCTTCCAACAAGACAATGATCCAAAAATAAAGCAAAATCTACAATGGAATGGTTCAAAAATAAACATATCCAGGTGTTAGAATGGCCAAGTCAAAGTCCAGACCTGAATCCAATCGAGAATCTGTGGAAAGAACTGAAAACTGCTGTTCACAAATGCTCTCCATCCAACCTCACTGAGCTCGAGCTGTTTTGCAACGAGGAATGGGAAAAAATTTCAGTCTCTCGATGTGCAAAACTGATAGAGACATACCCCAAGCGACTTACAGCTGTAATCGCAGCAAAAGGTGGCGCTACAAAGTATTAACTTAAGGGGCTGAATAATTTTGCACGCCCAATTTTTCAGTTTTTGATTTGTTAAAAAAGTTATGGAATATCCAATAAATGTCGTTCCACTTCATGATTGTGTCCCACTTGTTTTGATTCTTCACAAAAAAATACAGTTTTATATCTTTATGTTTGAAGCCTGAAATGTGGCAAAAGGTCGCAAAGTTCAAGGGGGCCGAGTCTGTCAAACAGGTAGGCCTATCTCTTATTTCTTGAATAGGTATCAATAGGCTCCAACACAAAGCCCTCTTGATGTTAGTAGCCTGAGGTCAATTTAAAATGAAGACTTGTTTAAATGAATTATAGGCCTCGAAATGGCCTACTTTCAGAACCCATGCGCTGTGATCTCTGCGGCTACCTATTCATAATAATGTAAGTAATGTACACTTAATATAAACACAACATGCAACAATTTCAAAGAATTTACTGAGTTACAGTTCAAATTACGGAATCATTCAATTGAAATGAATATATGATGATATATTCATATATGATGATTTCACATGATTGGGAATACAGATACAGTGGTAAGAAAAAGTAACTGAACCTTGGAATTACCTGGATTCCTGCATAAATTAGTCATCAAATTTGATCTGATCTTTATCTTAGTCACAACAATAGACAAACAGAGTGCTAAAACTAACAAAACACAAATTATTGTATTTTTTAAATATTTTTTTTTATTTGAACCTTTATTTAACTAGGCAACTCAACAAATTCTTATTTACAATGACAGCCTACCCCGGCCAAAGCTAACCTGGAGTCCAATCAATGAGACGAGATTGGAGATGTTGGTTAGTGCTGCCTTGCCCTATAAATTTTGGGTTTGCTATTCACAAGTAGTATTGCCTGATGTGAACCATGCCTCGAACAAAAGAGATTTCAGAAGACCTAAGATTAAGAATTGTTGACTTGCATAAAGCTGGAAAGGGTTACAAAAGTATCTCTAAAAGCCTTGATATTCATCAGTCCATGGTAAGACAAATTGTCTATAAATGGAGAAAGTTCAGCACTGTTGCTACTCTCCCTAGGAGTGGACGTCCTGCAAAGATGACTGCAAGAGCACAGTGCAGAATGCTCAGTGAGGTTAAGAAGAATCCTAGAGTGTCAGCTAACGACATACAGAAATCTCTGGAACATGCTATCTCGGTTGACGACTCTACGATACGTAAAACAGTAAACAAGAATGGTGTTCATGGGAGGACACCACGGAAGAAGCCACTGCTGTCCAAAGAAAACATTGCTCCACGTCTGAAGTTTGCAAAAGTGCACCTGGATGTTCCACAGCACTACTGGCAAAATATTCCGTAAACAGATAAACTACAGTTGAGTTGTTTGGAAGGAACACACAACACTATGTGTGGAGAAAAAAGGCACAGCACACCAATATCAAAACCTGATCTAAACGCTAATGTTTGGTCGAAGGAGCAGCATGGTTTGGACCTGCTTTTGCTGCCTCGGGGCCTGGACAGCTTGCTATCATCGACGAAAAAATGAAATCGAGTTTATCAAGACATTTTACAGCAGAATGTTAGGCTATCTGTCCACCAATTGAAGCTCTACAGAAGTTGGGTGATGCAACAGGACAACGACCCAAAACACAGAAGTAAAATCAACAACAGAATGGCTTCAACAGAAGAAAATACACCTTCTGGAGTGGCCCAGTCAGAGTCCTGACCTCAACCCGATTGAGATGCTGTGGCATGACCTCAAGGGAGAAGTTTACAGCAGACATCCTAAGAATATGGCTGAACTGAAATAGTTTTGTAAAGAGGAATGGTCCAAAATTCCTCCTGACCGTTGTGCAGGTCTGATCTGCAACGACAGAAAGCATATTGTTGAGGTTATTGCTACCAAAGGAGGGTCAGCCAGTTATTAAATCCAAGGGTTCACATACCTTTTCCACCCTGCACTGTGAATGTTTATATGGTGTGTTCAATAAAAACCTGAAAACGTATAAATTGTTTGTATTAGTAGTTTAAGTAGACTGTGTTTGTCTATTGTGACCTAGATGAAGGTCAGATGAAATTTTATGACCAATTTATGCAGAAATCCAGGTATTTCCAAATGGTTCACATACTTTTTCTTGCCACTGTATGCGTCTGTTGGTCACCGATACCTTTAAAGAAATGTCGGGGCATGGATCAGAAAACCAATCAGTATCTGGTGTGACCTCCATTTGCCTCATGCAGCGCGACACATCTCCTTCGCATAGAGTTGATCAGGCTGTTGACTGCGGCCTGTGGATTGTTGTCCCACTCATCTTCAATGGCTGTGCGAAGTTGCTGGATATTTGCAGAAACTGGAACATGGTGTCATACATGTCAATCCAGAGCATCCCAAACATGCTTGATGGGTGACATGTCAGGTGAGTATGCAGGCCATGGAATCATTTTCAGCTTCCAGGAATTGTGTACAGGTCCTTGTGACATGGAGCCGTGCAATATTGTGCTGGAACATGAGGTGATGGCGGCAGATGAAGGTGATGGCGGCTAGGGTTGCAAAGGATCGGAAACTTTCTGGGAATTTCCGGAAATGTTCCAGAAATTTTACATGGAAAGTTAAGCCTGGGAATTTGGGGAATTTTGCTTAACTTCATCAAAAAAAGTGAGCTTATAACAGTGAACCATTTTTGTGGGATACACATAAGGCAATTCTAGGTCTTATGGCACATTTTGGTTAAACTATCCCCAATACAATGGAATTGCAACCCTCTGTATGCACAGTGCAATCTTCCATCACATGTGCAGTGTACACTTCCATCACAAATACAGCTGATTCTCAAGATCTTGCACACTAATGAGATGCTATTGAGCCCACACTACTACACTGTCTGAGCCAAGGACTAAATGCTTTCTGGTAAGTTCTGATTACAATACTGGGTGGGGTGAATATATTTGTTATGACATACGTGATTTTTTTGTTAACTAGTAAATAGTAGGCTACAGCAAAGTGTGTTGAAATCATTTCTAACTTGTTAACAATTTCTGTTGGTTAGTTTTTGCTACCATGTGGGTTTTATCTTGCTTGATCCTGCTAACTGAGGATTGTTAATTAACCTGTTTCCATACATGTTTCATTTTAAAATATTTATCTTACAAAGGAGTTGTTTAATCCAACTGCTTAACTATTTATCTGTACATGGAATTGTATTTGTTTTTTTTGTACACATTTTTGTTATAATCTTTAGAGGAAAATGCCACGGGCACCATCTGATATGTGTGGAGACATTTCACTGCAGCTAATGTAGAAGAAAACACTGTGTACATTTGCAAATAATGTGGCAAATCATATGTGAAGAATGCAACAAAGATGCAGAATCATCTGGCCAAGTGCATAAAGTTCCCTCAGCACTCACAACAAGCAACCTCTGTCAAAATTCCCTCTACTTCTATTCGAGGTGAAAATTATGAATCAGACACCTTATCGATAGCAACAGCTCATGGTCCTCCTGGAATCAGAAGTTTGTTTGACTCAATGGAGGAATGTAGTCAGAAAAATGCTGATGAATGTCTTGTTCGAACTGTGTATGCAACTGGTTCACACCTGATGCTCACAGGCAATGTGTATTGGAAGAGATTTTTGAATGTTCTTTGCCCAGCATGCACCCCTCCAACCAGACATGCTTTATCTACTAATTTGCTGGATGCAGAGTTCGAAGGTCAAACAAATCATAGAGAAAGCAGACTGTTTTGCAATCATCTCTGATGGGTGGTCGAATGTTCATGGGCAAGGAACAATTAACTACATCATCTCCACCACTCAACCAGTTTTCTACAAGAGCACAGACACAAGGGACAACAGACACACTGGTCTCTACATTGCAGATGAGCTGAAGGCAGGCATCAAGGACCTTGGACCACAGAAGGTATTTGCACTGGTGACAGACAATGCTGTGAACATTAAGGCTGCTTGGTCTAAAATATAGGAGTCCTACCCTCACATCACACCCATTGGCAGTGCTGCTCATGCATTTAATATCCTCTTCAAGGACATCATGGCACTGAAAACAATGGATACACTCTACAAGAGAGCCAAGGAAATGGTTAGGTATGTGAAGGGTCATCAAGTTATAGCAGCAATCTACCTCACCAAGCAAAGTGAGAAGAATAAGAGCACCACATTGACGCTGCCCAGCAACACCCGTTTGGGTGGTGTTGTCATCATGTTTGACAGTCTCCTGGAGGGGAAGGAGTCTCTCAAAGAAATAGCCATATCACAGTCTGCCGATATGGACAGCCCCATCAAGAGGATCCTCCTGGTATTTTGGGAGAAAGTGGTAAGCAGCCTTAAACTCCTGAAACCTAGAGCAGTAGCCATTGCACGGACAGTGAAGATGAGGCTGATGTCCATATTACCATTTGTAAATATATCCAATGCAAAAAAACATCAACATTTAAATGGTATTAATATTAATTTGCATATATTTGATTTAATTCGCATATATTCCCGTTAATTCCCACTGAAAGTTTCAACCTCTGAACCCTAATGGCTGCAGATGAGCTTTCCCTGAGGCGGTTGTGCAAACCCACAGATTCAACAGCTGTCCGGGTGGCTGGTCTCAGACGATCCTGCAAAAGACGCTGGCGTGGTTACACGTGGTCTGCGGTTGTGAAGTCGGTTGGACGTACTGCCAAATTCTACCAAGGCGGCTTATGGTAGAGAACTGGACATTCAATTATCTGGCAACAGCTCTGGTGGATGCTCCTGCAGTCAGATTTCCAATTGCACGCACCCTAAAACTTGAGACATCTGTGGCATTGTGTTATGTGACAAAACTGCACATTTTTGAGTGACCTTTTATCGTCCCCAGCACAAGGCACACCTGTGTAATGATTATAGTTGAATCAGCTTCTTGATGTGCCACATCTGTCAGGTGGATGGATTATCTTGGCAAAGGAGAAATGCTCACTAACAGGGATGTAAACAAACATTTTAGAGCAGGGGTGTCAAAGTCAAATGGACGGAGGGCCAAATAAAAAATTTAGCTACAAGCCGAGGGCCGGACTGTTCGAATGTTCATTGAAAAATTTTTAAATGACGCATATAGTCTAGTGAACCTAATTGAACCTACTGAAAACCTAACAAATATATTCCAATATGATCAGATAAATAAAGCAATATTTTCTTATGGCTCTGTCAGTAATCTTTAATTTTCAACAGACACAAAAGACAAATTTCCTTTATATAAAAATCCCCATAACATGAACATTAAATGAAAGAAACCGGTATTCAAGGCACCATCAGTAGCCTATATTTTCTATTTTAGCAAAAGTGGGCTAAATTTACTTCAAAGAAAAAAACAATAATAGCAATTTTCTATCATCCACTCAACTGAAATATTTTTAAAATATAATTGGATTGAAATACAATAAAATAAAGTGCAAAAATCTATTAATCAAAAACAACACTTTGTTTAAGGAGAAGTAACATGCAGTGAAAACAAATATTAAACTTTAACTTTTAAACTTGAACTGAGTAAAAACTCTAAATATGTGATTGCACAGTAATGTTCACTTGTTTGAGGTTGAGGGTGATACTTGGTGGTGTCCCATCTTTTCCACAAGTTCATCAATGTTCGGGGTAAGGCTCTGAGCTGAGGAAATCCTCAGAATTGAGTGGAGGTGTTCAGCAGTAAGTCGACTTCTGTGTGATGTTTTGTTCAGGTTCATCAAAGAAAAAAGTTGTTCACACAGGTATGTGCTGCCAAACATAGACAACGTTTGAGCAGCCTGGATGCGCAGCTGGGGCATTGTGTCGGGGAGGAAACGGGCGAACTCCGCAGCACCCACTGCCGCATATTTTGCCCTCAGTGCATCATTGCATTGGAGGTCAATCAACTCCATTTGGAGGTTTGGTGGTGAGCTTTCCACGTCAACAGCAAATGGGTTACCGAGCAGTTCCAACCTGCTTTTTTGTGCTTCAAAGTCAGCAAATCGGCGTCGAAAGTCAGCGGCAAGCATACCTATTTTATCAGCCAACTGTGCGCTCGGGAACGCACTGGTAGAGAGCTTCTCTTTCATGGTCTGGCAGCTGGGAAAGTGGCTCAAATTTTCTTTCCGCATCTGCGTCTCCCACAGAGTCAGTTTGGTTTTAAATGCCTTCACTGTACTGTACATATCAGAGATGACATGATCCCGACCCTGCAGCTGCAAGTTCATTGCATTCAGATGACTCGTAATGTCACACAGAAAAGCCATTTCACACAGAAACATTTCGTCTCGGAGTTGTGTTGTGTCTTTCCCTTTGCTGTCCAAGAACAGACAAATCTCCTCACGAAGCTCGAAACATCTTTGAAGCACCTTTCCCTGGCTTAGCCATCGCACCTCTGTGTGATAAGGCAAATCACCATGCTCCGTTTCTAACTCCGTCAGAAATGCCTTGAACTGGCGGTGATTCAAACCTTTGGCTCTGATAAAGTTAACTGATGCTCATTACATGCTCCATTTTCAAGGCTTTACCGCACAACGCTTCCTGGTGTATGATACAATGATAAGCTGTCAGCTCACCTGTCGCGTTTTCCTCTTGCATCTTTTCCCGTATCTTCGCCACCAGTCCGCTCCTGTGTCCACACATCGCAGGTGCTCCGTCGGTTGTCAAACCCACGAGTTTTTCCCAAGGCAGCTCCATCTCATTTACACATCTTGACACCTCTTCATACAAATCATGCCCCGTAGTTGTGCCATGCATAGGACGTAAAGCCAAAAACTCCTCTGTCACGCTTAGGCTGGAGTCCACTCCGCGGATGAAAATTGACAACTGGGCAATGTCAGAAATGTCGGTGCTCTCATCCACAGCCAAGGAATATGCAATGAAATCTTTTCCCTTTTTCACAAGCTGCTCTTTTAGATTGATGGACAACTGGTCTACTCTCTCGGCAATGGTGTTTCTGCTCAGACTCACATTTAAAAAGAGTTGCCTTTTTTCTGGGCAAACTTCGTCACAAACTTTAATCATGCAGTTTTTGATGAAATCCCCCTCCGTAAATGGCCGGGCTGATTTAGCGATCTCTTCTGCCAAAATAAAACTGGCCTTGACAGCAGCCTGGCCTTGTGATTTGGCTTTTTTGAACAGAGCCTGTCGAGATTTGAGGCCTCGTTTTAATTCCTCTGCCTTTTGTAGCCTTTGTTCCATGTCCATATTCTTGTTTTTGTCCGCGTGTTTCGTTTCATAATGTCGTCTCAGATTATACTCTTTCAGTACCGCCACACTTTCTCCACACAGAAGACACACAGGTTTTCCAGCTACCTCCGTGAACATATACTCCGACTCCCACCTTGTTTGAAACCCCGGTTCTCAGTGTCCACCTTCCGTTTTGCCATTTTTGATGGGTATCTGAAAGTTAATTTTACTGTGATGCTGACGACTGCTGTGCCAATAAATATTGAAATGAAGCAGCCTACTGCTCGGTGCGTCACCGTTGCATTGTGGGAAATGTAGTATTGGTGCGTGTAAAAGATCTGCGGGCTGCCGGCTTGCTGCGGTCTGCGGGCCGGTTCTAATAATAAATCAAGATCATCCCAGGGGCCGTAAAAAACCTTCTCGCGGGCCGGATGTGGCCCGCGGGCCTTGACTCTGACATATGTGTTTTAGAGAAATAAGCTTTTTGTGCGTATGCAACATTTCTGGGATCTTTTATTTCAGCTCATGAAACATGGGACCAACACTTCAGACGTTGCTTTTATATTTTTGTTCAGTGTAATGTAATTTACTTTAGGGAAAGCTCATCTTCCCCTAGTTTTATTGACAAGTTGCCTACGCAGTGGCAATTTTAGTATGTACATCTTGGTGGGGCAAACTCCCCAAAAATGTTTTTATATGCATTCCAGCAAAGCCACTACACAACACTAAATAATACATTAATTGCACTATAACGGTGACAAACGGTGCCCACAAACTGTTAGGACCTACATAAAGCTGTCCTAAGCAAAAAAAGAGAGACCATATTTGTATGCAGCTTTATTAACTCAATGATTTGTATTATTTTTTTTACATTGTTTGCAAACTGATGTGAGACACGTATTAATGCGAAAATAACATGCGAAACAGGCAACCCCACAAACAATAACATTATGCGATTGTTATTAGGCCTACACTTGTAGCCTAAATTGTTGTCCACGCACGCATCGGTCTGGGCCACTCAATCCTCCCTTGTCTGGAGCTTCTCTGTAAACTGGTCATCTCTGTATTCCTGTCGCAAGACCAACTGGTTGATGCTTATTTATAAAACCCTCTTAGGCCTCACTTCCACTATATGAGATACCTACAGCAGCCCTCATCCTCCACATACAACACCCGTTCTGCCAGTCACATTCTGTCAAAGGTCCCCAAAGCACACACATCCCCGGGTTGCTTCTCTTTTCAGTTCGCTGCAGCTAGCGACTGGAACGAACTGCAAAGAAACACTCAAACTGGACAGTTCTATCTCGATCGCTTCATTCAAATACTCAATTATGGACACTCTTACTGACAGTTGTGGCTGCTTCACGTGATATATTGTTGTCTCTACCTTCTTGCCCTTTGTGCTGTTGTCTGGGCCCAATAATGTTTGTACCATGTTTTGTGCTGCTACCATGTTGTCATGTTGTGTTGCTACATTTGCTGTGTTGTCATGCGTTGCTGCCATGGTATGTTGTCGTCTTAGGTCTATCGTTATGTAGTGTTGTGGTGTCTGTCTTGTCCTATACTTTTATTTTGAATCCCAGCCCCCATCCCACAATGAGCAGGCCGTGATTGTAAACAAGAATGCGTTCTTAAAACGTTTGCCTAGTTAAATAAAGGTAAAAAAAAATACATTCAATTATCAGCCATGACCAAATGTAATTGTTCCCTTCAAACCATAACAATTTGGAGCATATACCACCCGGTTTCCTGTCAATTGGCACATTTTTCATGCAGCAATGTTAAATAATGGTGGTTATAACCTATCGTTTTTTGGGGCATGTTGTAATAATTGTGATAGGCTTACGTTTTGCCCGTACCGTGCCGCATGACTTTTACTCCTGATATACAGCCAGGGATGTAATAGTGGTTATGCTTTTGTGTAATTGTGTGTGTGTATGTTGAGCGAACGCAATATCTCCTCTATACTCTCTTTCATCACTTACATATTTAACCGTGAATGATTTGGCCCGCCTGCTATCCGTAGCTGGACTCTTTTCATTTCTTCCTTCCCTCAGCTAGCTAGCTCGCTAATCAAACCCACAGCTGCGGAACGGAGGAAGACGGGAGGCTCGCTCACCAAATCTGACTGGATAGCTACAGTGCCGACAAGAATCAAAGGGACACCCGTAATGTTAGTACCGGAATCACCAATGGTTTTTATGATAACATACGGTCAGACTCTGCTCTGGTAACCTTCGGCACATCGCGGAAGCATAATTTAACGGGAACGGCTTTGACACGTCGCTGACAACATGGCTGAGTTTCCCATCGATCAAAACAAACTGCCTGGAGTAAAAGAAGGTAACGTTTGCTGGCGAGCGTGATCTATTCAACGTTCATCTGTAGAACTAGCCTCCTGTTTAGACCTACTTGTAACCAGGTGGTTGTTTTCCACATTTCAGGTGTCAAGTGCGTGCATCTGTTTGTTCTGTTAGCCAGGTAATAACGTTCCAGTACCTCGTTTACAGTACTAGTACTGTACTGATGTTATGAGGGCATCAGTAATGTTACTGTTCGATTCCATGCGTGCCAGTGTAACTAGCTAACGTTCGTTATGTTTTATTTGCTATCGAGCCTGATGCAGATTTTTTTTTTTTTTTTACTGTATCCGGGATTATTTATAAAGCTACTGTAGGTATCCCCCGTTGTTAGCGTGAGCTTTTAGCTGCCTGCCTGGCAGCCAGCCTAGCTAGCAGATTGTGACACGGGCTAATGTGACGCTCCATTAGGGCAGGATAGGTACTGTTTGGCGTAGCATTTTCGACCAACCATATTAACTTGGCGATAGTGTCTTCATTCTCGATTTGGCCAAACACGTATCTTCTGAAATGCTTATGTCCAGTTGCAGGTGGTTCGTTTTTTGAATTTATAAAATGTTCTGTTAAAAAAAAAAATCTATATTTTATTATCGAGATTTTCATCTCTCCATTAAGTAGCTAATACAACAATGTGTCCTCTTGTCTATTTCAAATATTCTTTCATTAATCTAGATTAGACAGATGAGTGTCACCATGACATGCAGCGTTTGGGGTGGACTCACCTTTGTCTTTTTTTTATTCTTCTATGGTGGCGGTCCGCAAACAAACGTTTAAGGTACATGCCGCCACCTACTTTGCTGCAGTGTGTGGTCAATCACGGTTACATTAACTCTACATTGATATACACTCAGTGGCCAGTTTACACAAATTGTTTGCTCCTACAGATCGTAAGTGGCTGTGGCTTGCTATATAAAGCAGGCATCGAGGCATTCAGTTACTGTTCAATTGAACGTTGGCGTGTGCAAAACAAGTGACTTAAGGAACTTTGAGCGTGGTATGATTGTCGGTGCCCGGTGCACTAGTTTCAGTATCACAGAAATGGCTGACCTCTTGGTCTTTTCATGCACAGGTGTCTACGTTTGACCAGGAATGGTGTAACAAACAAAAAACATCCAGTCCTGTGGGCGAAAACAGCTTGTTGATGAGAGAGGTCGATGGAGAGTGGCAAGAATCATGCAAGCTAACAGGTGGGCCACACAGGCAAATAACTCGCAGAACAGCATCTTGGAACGCATAACTTGTTCGTCCTTGTCACCGATGGGCTGTTGCAGCAGACAACCACACGAGGTTCCACTCCTATCAGTTAAAAACGGGTTCCTGTTGTGTCATGCTAATGGAGAAGTCAAGAAGTGGAGTAAGCGGCTTGAGTCCATGGCCCCATCCTGCGTGGTGTCAACGTGTGGGGAATGTTTTCCTGGCACACGTTAGGTCCCTTGATACCTATTGAGCAATATTTGAACGTTACAGCATATCTGTAGCTGTTCTGGACGCAAAGGGGGGTCCGACCCCGGTACCAGATGGGTGTACCTAATGAACTGTGTGAATGTGAGCTCAAAGTATTTGGACAGTGACACATTATTGTTGTTGTTCTGACTCTGTACTCCAGCACTTTGGATTTTAAATGATACAAGGACTGTGATGTTAAAGTGCAGACTCCGCTTTAATTTGAGGGTATTTTCATCCATATCGGGTGAACCAATTTTTAGGGGACCAAAAGTATTGGGACAAATTCACATGTGTATTAAAGTATAAACAAGTTAAGTATTTGTTCACATATTCCTAGCACTGCAATGACTACATTAAGCTTGTCACTGTACAAACTTGGTGGATGCATTTGCCGTTTGTTTTGGTTGTGTATTTTGTGCCCAGTAGAAATTACTGGTAAATAATGTATTATCATTTTGGAGACTAATAATATAATGTTTCTAAAAAACGTCTACATTAATATGGATGCTACCGCGATAATTCTGAGTTAATTAATCATGAATAATGAGTGTGAAAGTTACAGACCCACAAATATCATACCACCAAGACATGCTAACCTCTCACCATTACAAAAGTTTCGAGTTCAGTCGCAAAAACCATCAAGCGCTATAATGAAACTGGCTCTCATGAAGACTGCCACAGGAAAGGAAGACCCAGAGTTACCTCTGCAGCAAAACATTAGTTCATTAGAGTTACCAGCATCAGAAATTGCAGGCCAAATAAATGCTTCAGAGGTCAAGTAACAGACACATCTCAACATCAACTGTTCAGAGGAGACTGAGTGAATCAGGCCTTCATGGTTGAAATTCTGCAAAGAAACCACTACTAAAGAACACCAATAAGAAGAGACTTGCTTGGGCCAAGAATTCTACAGCGATACTCCATCCCATCTTGGTTGCGCTTAGTGGGACTATAATTTGTTTTTCAACAGGGCAATGACCCAACACACCTTCAGGCTGTGTAAGGGCTATTTGACCAAGGAGAGTGGAGTGCTGCATCAGATGACCTGGTCTCCACAATCACCTGACCTCACCCCAATTGAGATGGTTTGGGATGAGTTGGACCGCAGAGTGAAGGAAAAGCAGCGAACAAGTGTTCAGCATGTGTGGGAACTCCAAGACTGTTGGAAAAGCATTCCAGGTGAAGCTGGTTGAGCGAATGCCAAGAGTGCGCAAAGGGTGGCTACTTTGGAAAAATCTAAAATATATTTGGATTTGTTTAACGCTTTTTGGTTACTACATGATTCCATAGGTGTTATTTCATAGTTTTGATGTCTTCACTATTATTCTACAATGTAGAAACATTTAAAAATATAGAAAATCCCTTGAATGAGTAGGTGTGTCCAAACTTTTGACTGGTACTGTGTATATATACCTGAATCCCACCTGTCTCAGTCATTAAGAATATTTGAAATAGAGAAGATGGACAAGTCTAAATGGAATCCTTGGGACCTCCCAACTCTGCCATCACCCCTGTTGAAGTTGACATTTAAAACGGTTGAGGGTTAGGGGAGTGCTATTCAAACTTTTTCAGCGAGGGCCCTATTTTGTTTTCTACCAGAATTTCTGGGGACCCCATGTTTTACTTTTTTTTTTTTATAAAAGAAGCCAATAAAATATTTTTTCTCAGTCTCATGTTGTCTCATGTTGTATGTTGTTCTCATACAATCTGCTCTCTTAATTGTTTTGTTCCCCCGCAACGCTTCGAGATCATGACCCCGACTTTGAATACCACTGGGTTAGGTTTTAGGGTAGAGACGTCCGAAGGATCCCGGGTTAACACTAGCCTAGACAAGATGGCAGCATACACATTGTTGAATTACTTAATGGAGAAAAACATCTCATTTATTTTAATAGCGGTATGTTGACAGAAATATTCCATGTCATGTTATTCAGAAATGGAGTGGTGGAGAAATCAGAAAGCACTACCTCTTCCCTAAAACAATAGTACATTACAGCTGCTGTGTGGCCACTGGACAGATCCCAGGTTGGATATCTCATGCACGTTTCCTGCTCCTCTGTATGTTTTCAATCTGATCGGAATGGAGAAGTGTAACGAACTCTTCCTGCGTGTGCGAAACAGCTGCTCCAATCCAACTCCATGGAATATTTGAGATGCTGGTCTAGAAAAGTGCATGATGGGAGAACGTGCCTTTCCACTGCTCTGCGGCTGTCTCCATAGCACCATCCACGTGATTCATTATGGTCATCGGAGATGGTTCCATCCCTCCCCCAACCCCCATTGGTTAATCTCTCGGTTTATAGATGACAAGGATTCATATTCACGGGGGAAAAAATAACTTATTTACACCCTCAGTTAGCCCACACAGTTTCTTTCAAAACTAGGCCTAAGTACTGCTAGACGTGCAACTTCTGCACATTTCGGTGTAGAAAACATCTGAACTTGTGATCTGGTGATAAAATTAGGCTAGACGTCAGCCACCCACTGCCAGTAGCAGATGGGAACATGGTTAATTACACATTTATAATCACAGCTTACTTGTATCCTCTAACATAGTCACAGTGCAGGGAGAAAAGATGTCCACCACAGATAAACAGAAGGGGCTTAAGTACAGTTTACCCGGCTTATGAAACACATGCGAATGTTCCTCAGCAAACATTTGCTGTGCTTTACCCTGAGAATGTTCGAGATCAAAACTGACTCTACGGTAGCAAGGCTCTGCACAGGTCTATTGGACGCATGGAGTTAAAATGCAAAAAGATATTAGCATGTCTGTTTTGAATCATCATTTGCTTGCTGAACGTCGACTGATTTGAGATGGCTGGTGCATACAGTTGTATGAAAGGGATTTAGAACGTTCCATGTAGTTGATTGGCTGTTCAGTAGGCCTAATGCCAATTATGGTTTGTTTGTTTGCTAGGACAGACTTTTCGGGATTAGGGTTAGCCTACGTAATCGGTCTGATTTCCCCCCCCCCCCTTCACCCTTCATATGATTATGACGGTAATCATATGAATATCCATATCAGCATTACTGATAACACTGGCGACCGTCAGTTAAATTCTTGTTCAAGTCCTGCACAAGGGAAAACAGGCTACAGTGCATGTCTCCCAAAGACATCCACCCACCAGTCGGACATTTAGGATGTGTCTCAAATGGAACCCTATTCCCTACATCGGGGTTCCCCAACTGGCCCATGTGCATCGTTTTATTTGTCGCCGCCCTTAAATGTTATGTTGGACATAAACACCAGAACATCAGCTCCAAGTAGTTTTAATAGGGCTGCGATGGTAATTGAATAACGGAGAACAGACCGTTATGGATGAAGACCGTCGTGAAAATTTAAAATAGCCGTCAAAACCATTTTAAATGTATATATTTTTTTATCCTAAAATGAATGTAGACCTTTTCACGTAGATAAACTTGACCTAATAACGGGAGTGTTTACTAATGATTTATAAGCAATTTTGCTAGCTGAGTCTTAATTTTTTAATAACATTTCTACATTTCCTTCTTTCCAACTGTCCTTTGATGCTCAAGCAGATAATCCGCCAGATTCCCAGGGGTGTTGGCGTGCTATAGGCTATGAGCGCTTATAGGCATGTCAGAGCGAAAACCAAGCCGTGAGGGTTGAAGGAATTGTTCGTAGAGCTCCGAGACAGGATTTTGTCGAGGCACTGATCTGGGGAAGGGTACTTAAAAAATGTCTGCAGCATTGGAAGTCCCTGAGAACACAGTGGCCTCTTCATTCTTAAATGGAATAAGTTTGGAAACACCATGACTCTTCCTAGAGCCAAACTGAGCAATTGGTGGAGAAGGGCCTTGGTCAGGGAGGTGACCAAGAACCCGATGGTCACTCTGACAGAGCTCCAGAGTTCCTCTGTGGAGATGGGAGAACTTTCCAGAAGGACAACCATCTCTGCAGCAGTCCACCAATTAGGCCTTTTATGGTAGTGGCTAGACGGAAGCCACTCCTCAGTAAAAGGCACAGCCTGCTTGGAGTTTGCCAAAAGGCACCTGAAGGACTCTCAGACCATGAGAAACAAGATCCTCTGGTCTAATGAAACCAAGATTGAACTCGTTGGCCTGAAAGCCAAGCGTCACATCTGGAGGAAACCTGGCACCATCCCTACAGTGAAGCGTGGTGGCAGCATCATGCTGAGGGGATGTTTTTCAGTGTCAGCGACTGGGATACTCGTCAGGATCGAGGGAAAGCTGAATGGAGCAAAGTACAGAGATCCTTGATGAGTGCTCAGGGCCTTGGACTGGGGAGAAGGTTCACCATCCAACAGGACAACGACCCTAAGCACACAGCCAAGACAACGCAGGAGTGGCTTCGGGACAAGTCTCAGAATGTCCTTGTGGTCCAGCCAGAGCCCGGACTTGAACCCGATCGAACATCTCTGGAGAAACCTGAAAATAGCTGTGCAGCAACGCGTCCCATCCAACCTAACAGAGCTTGAGACGATCTGCAGAGAAGAATGGGAGAAACACCCCAAATACAGGTGTGCCAAGCTTGTCGCGTCATACCCAAGAAGACTTGGCGCTGCCAAAGGTGCTTCACCAAAGAACTGAATACTTATGTAAAAGTGATATTAGTAAATTAGCAAACATTTCTAAACTATGTGCTTTGTCATTATGGGGTATTGTGTGTAGATTGAGGGGTTCTTTTTTTCTTCATCAATTTTAGAATAAGGCAGAAATGTAACAATGTGGTAAAAGTCAAGGAGTCAGAATACTTTCCGAAGGCACTGTATGTTTGGGTCAATTTGAAGTCTACAAATTATTTTAGTATGTTCCAGTCCCCTGAACATCCGCTCAAGACAAAAATCATCCTGCAGCTGAATCTAGTTGTCTTCCTACATAGTGTACTACTTTTGACCAGAGCCCCATGGGCCCCATTTAAAAATAATAATACATAAGTAGTGCACTAATATAGGGAGTACGGTGCAAATCAGGACGCAGCCCTAGATTTCCTCCATTAGTTCCACTCTCTTTTCTACCACTGTGATTCTTCTTGTTCTCCATCTGATTTGCCTTCAACTGTAGCACTTTGCTGTTTCACAACTGCTTTGCCTCAGTCTGACGGTCTGAATGTTTTTTTTTAGCCTTCCGCTGACTATTTGTTTGGAAGCTGCTGCTTCCCCCCTCTTCCCCATAAGCTCATTTTAAACTGTTTGCATGTCCTCAGCAAAAACGGCTGAATGTGTGCCAGATACTGCCAATAACAAGAGCATTGCTATTCTGATTGAGTGACATGTAGGAAGGTTCAGCATAAGACACTTTTGACTTTGCCATGCTGCCGTGCATTGGATGTGAGCCTATTAGTGTCTCGTTACTGTGACTTTCATGTTCTTAGAAGATTTGATAAGTTGTTACTGGTTTTCCTGTGCGTTTTTCTGTATTTTGATGTATTGTAAAAAAAAATATATATAAAAAATAAAAAATACTTTGATTTACCACAGCAAGCTTAGGCTATACGGCTCAGAAAAGGGATGCGCGGAGCCTAATTCAAAATGAGCTACGCTGTTGACTCAAACCAATCTTGGTGCCGCCGCTTGCTCAACCACAGTTCTACTTCAAGCTGTTCTCTTTATTTACAGACCGCTGGTCTTTCAGGGGCCCTGCTTGAGCCAGTCTAGTTTAGCTTTTATTTTGCTTTTTTTTTCTTATCTGGCCAATAAGGCTTGTAGTGCAGCAATCATCATCCTTTTTGGCCACAAAACAGACAAGGACTTCCTCTCTGTCGGCATTGTGTGATCATTCCAATGGCCTTGCCACTGCTCCATTTCATGCTGTAGTTTAGTCACAATAGCCTCCATCTGATTAGCTTAAGGTTAAACTGAAGGAGCTTGTTTAGTCTTGCGTGCTCTGTTCAAGTTTCCTGCCCTTGTTCAGTGTTTTCTGTAGTAGAACATCATGTGTCGGCGGGCACAATGTCTCAAATGTTCTGTGTCATAGAACACCACCAAAAACTGTTTTTCAAAAAGGCCTTTGGTGCGTTTTTCTGTAAGTCCTTCAGCTGTATCGCAAAACAAAACAACTTTTGTTGCAGCAGGAATGTGTTTATTTTCACTGCAAAAATTAATTTTTTAAAAAGTTTACAGATTTAAAAAAAATATATATATATATTTTTTTTAAATAAACCTTCAGAAGAGCTCCCTAACATTGTGTTCCTGTCTCTCTGTCTACAGTGTGTCGAGACTTTGCTGTGCTGGAGGACCACTGCCTGGCCCATAATCTCCAGGAGCAGGAAAGTAAGTATACTACCACTACACTTCAGGTTGACCTGGACATCCGCTTCTCCCGCCCATCCCTTATGGTTTCAGCTTGTCCTGGCAGTTCCCTAAGCAGAGCTCTCAGTGCAACAGAGAACAGACCCCTATTTTCAAATGTGTCAAGTAAAGGCGGAGTGCTTTGGGCTGGGATCTGGGCTGGGCATTATTTGACTTTTAAGTCTGGATGCAGACAGTCGGCTTCATGCACATTTGAAGTCTCATTTACGTCAAAGCCATTTACAATATATTGTCCATAATAGCCGCAACTATTTCATGCAAACTGCTCCTCCGGTCTAGAAAAAGCACTTTGAGCTTCCTTTGCAGCATATTTTATATAAAGTATTCCAAGCTCCCATTTGTCTTCTTTACGAGAAAACAGACTATCGAACATTTTTTCCAAATATTTAGAATTTAGAGAGGTCTAGTGAATCCACAAGTTTTCCCTCTGAAAATCTGTCACGTCTGACGGTGTAAAGCGCAGCGTCAGTGGAAGCAAGGCAGTAAGCAGCCATAAAACACAAGCCTAGCCACAGTGTGCTTCACCCAGCAGGCTTGGCACTGCAGGACTCCTGCTAGGCTGCAACCACAACAATAGCACTTTGGGGCTTTGGTGTGCGTTAGTGGGCTTGATGTTTGCACACTGTGTCTGGATCACATTAATGCCCATCTACTGTAGGACAACAGTCTAGTCTGGGTGGACGTTAGGCCAGCACAATCAGATTAGCAGGGATTACGATGTCATCGGGGGGGGAACGTCTCATCCGCTTCAATCGCTCCGATGCGGTCAGTGCAGGAGCATCATGGTAAAAACTGAAAGACTGGCCAATAGTTTCTACCCTCAGAACATTGGACTACCTTCTCCCCCCTGCTACTCCCCCTATGGACATTCCTCCAACACGGACATCCCCCCAAAAACACACACGCACCATCAACTTGCCCGCACACAAATGACAATCACTATTGTAGTTGTTAATATGTATATATTTTTTACTTCACTCAATGATCATGCTGATGTTCCCCCTATGGTCATTCCAGCCCTGCAACATTCTTGACTCTACCACAAGGAAATGTTTTATTTATTTGTTTTTATTCATCACGGCCACAGTTGTTGTTGTTGTTATGTACAGTCCATTTGGAAAGTATTCAGACCCCTTGACTTTTTCTCACATTTTGTTACATTACAGCCTTATTCTAAAATGGTTTATTTTCCTCATACATCTACATACACTACCCTATAATGACAAAACAAAAACAGGTTTTTAGAAATTTGTGCAAATGTATACAAATATAAAACAGAACTATTATGTTTACATAAGTATTCAGACCCTTTACTCAGTACTTTGTTGATGCACCTTCGGCAGCGATTACAGCCTCGAGTCTTCTTGAGTATGACGCTACAAGCTTGGAACACCTGTATTTGCGGAGTTTCTCCCATTCCTCTCTTCAGATCCTCTCGAGCTCTGTCAGGTTGGATGGGGAGCGTCGCTGCACAACTATTTTCAGGTTTCTCCAGAGATATTAGATTGGGTTCAAGTCTGGGCTCTGGCTGGGCCATTCGAGGACATTCAGAGACTTGTCCCAAAGCCACTAGTGACTGTGTGCTCAGGGTTGTTGTCCTGTTGGAAGGTGAACCTTCGCCCCAGTCTGAGGTCCTGCATGCTCTGGAGCAGGTTTTCATCAAGGATCTCTCTGTACTTTGCTCTGTTCATCTTTGCCTCAATCCTGACTAGTCTCCCAGTCCCTGCATCTGAAAAACATCCCCACAGCATGATGCTGTCACCACCATGCTTCACCGTAGGGATGGTTTGCCAGGTTTCTTCCAGACGTGACGCTTGGCAATCAGGCGAAATAGTTCAATCTTGGTTTCATCAGACCAGAGAATCTTGTTTCTCATGGTCTGAGAGTCTTTAGGTGCCTTTTGGCAAACTCCAAACAGGCTGTCATGTGCCCTTTACTGAGGAGTGGTTTCCGTCTGACCACAACCATAAAGGTCTGTAAGGTGGAGTGCTGCAGAGATGGTTGTCCTTCTGGAAGGTACTCCCATCTCCACAGAGGAACTCTGTAGCCATGTCAGAGTGACCATCGGGTTCTTGGTCACATCCCTGACCAAGCCCCTTCTCCCCCAATTGCTCAGTTTGGCAGAGCGGCCAGCTCTAGGAAAAGTCTTGGTGGTTCCAACCAAACTTCTTCCATTTAAGAATAATGGAGGCCACTGTGTTCTTGGGACCTTCAATGCTGCAGACATTTTTTGGTACCCTTCCCCAGATCTGTTCCGACACAATCCTGTCTCGGAGCTCTACGGACAGTTCTTTCGACCTCATTACTTGGTTTCTGCTCTGACATGCACTGTCAACTGTTGGGACCTTGTATAAACAGGTGTGCTTTTCCAAATCATGTCCAATCAAATGAATTTACCACAGGTGGAATCCAATCAAGCTGTAGAAAGATCAAGGATGATCAATGGAAACAGGATGCACCTGAACTCAATTTCGAGGGCTCATAGCAAAGGGTCTGAATACTTTGCAAACATTTCTAAAAACCTGTTTTCACTTTGACAATTTTACAATCCAATTTAGAGTAAGGCTGTAATGTAACAAAATGTAGAAAAAGTCAAGGGGTGTATATAGTGCTATTTTATATTGTTTTTATTACCATTTTCATTATTATATTTCACTTGCACTGCATGTTGTTGAAGCCTAAGATTTTCACTGTTCCCTGCAATCACACCTGCAACCCTGTACATGTGACTATTTAAACTGAATCTCAGACTCTTCAACTTGTCCTGAGAAACCAAATTCTTGCCTGCGTGTTTGATTTTTAGATAAATGTGTCCTCTTTGACATTTCAGTTCCTTTGTGTCTGCCCTTGGGTGTGTACTTGTCTGTGTGTGTCTAATCATAATTAGGCTGTGAATGTGTGTCGTTCATCTTTCAGTGTCGCCCTTTTTTCTCACACAGAAACCTAGGCTTTGAGTGAAACTATCTGACTGTAAGCACTGTCATTGGCTGCCTCCCAGTATTCATTAGGCCCTGAGGTGAAAAAGTCACCCTTCCCAGAATAGATTAAAGTCCAGGCCAGACATAACTACTACTTCCTACTTACTTCCACAAATAAACATTATCCCCCAGATGGCTGGGGATTACAGCCCTCGTGTCCCTCAGTAGAGCTGGGAAATATGGACAAAAATCCACATTGTGATAAATTGCCTGGAATTGATTCGATAACGGTAAGTTTCTAACGATGTGCACCTCAGTTTAAAACATAACATCCTTTAAACTCATGGCCGGCCCGCTCATTTAGGCAGGATTAGGCGGCCACAGATATCGTATATGGTAGAAAGAGTGTGGCCTTTTTTTGTAGCCTACATTTTTATCTCCAGCCTGTATGACCATGTAATGAGACGGACACTTTTTTTAACATCATGCAGGTTACTCCGCTCAAATAGTCTGACCTAAATAGTGCCCAATCAAATGTGCTGACATGTTAACAAACAACATATCCTAGAAAGAGGACAGGCCAAGTTAAATGTACAATATGGAATGGACAATCGGGCTACTCAAAACTGTTGTCCATGCGTTTCATCCCGTGGGCTAAAATTGTCATTTAGTTTGTATCTGCAAATGTTTTACAAGCTGATCTTAGCGGGAAATGCAGAAGCGCTTTTTTTTCCCGCTATGTAATCACATTACAAATAGGCACAGGATAACTCCTGATAAAGTTGAGTAGCTGACGTTCCGCCAATTTGATTAGTCACAGGAATCAGGACTAATAAAGCCATTTACAACGGCCTGTTTTACAGAGGGCCTAATATGGATGGGCATTCAGGAGATTCCATAACAGGCTGACAAGGTAGTCTACACTCCAGGAAGCACGGTCCGTAGGCAATGTTTCTTTTTGGTCCGGATCGGTAGTCGTGTGTGTGTGTGTGTGTGTGTGTGTGTGTGTGTGTGTGTGTGTGTGTGTGTGTGTGTTTAAACAATTAAAAAAATGGTAGGCCTACCACAGATGGACATTCCTAAAATGACATTTCAGGCAACACTGTGGGGCCACTCCAGTCCTCTCGGGCCTAATTGGTGTCACGTGTTAGCTGGGGCAAATATATCTGACACCAATAATTAACTAATCATGATCTTCAGTTTAAAATAAAATTAGTTTCATCAGCTGTGTTGATTAGGAATGGGGGGGGGGAGCCCCCGAGGACCGGAGTTGTCTATCCCTGCTGTAGGCTATACCTCAGTCATCACGGGCCGATGCTGAAGCCTTTTTGGACATCTTTTTGAGTCTTATCTGGACCAGCCTTTTTGTTGTTCTTTTGGTGCAGTCGGGACCAGCCTTGATTTCCAGTCCAGACCAAATCTGGAACAGTCAGACATTACTTTTGGTTCATATTTTGTCTGGTCTGGACCAGCCTTGATTTGGCCCAAACATGGACATCTATAAATGACATATTTCCAACTTTCATTCAGAACAGAAAATTAACTTCATTAAAACATCCAGAAAATACATATTTTCACCGTTTCGTTCAGAACCTAAAATGAACCTAGCTTCAACGTTTGGAAAAATACATATTTTAGACATCTTTTCAACGCCATTTTGCTTACGGGGACTATTCTTGAAGGGGCAGGCAATTTTTGGTCTTGCTTAGAGTGACAGTACGGCCAGGACCGGCCCTGTTTAAACTACTACGACGACAACCGATGACGATAGTTGAAGCCATCAATTGCCCCATTTAACAATCACACATATTAGTAAACTTATTTCATTTCAAATGGAACATTTCTCGACTATAGACTATTGTAATGAACGATATCCGCAAAATGCCTGCGATGAGTGATCTGTATGTTTGGTGTCAATCATTTTCGGTTTATCGTCCCAGCGCTATCCCTCAACCACAACTACTCCCATGAAAAGTCCAGGGAGATTTTAAGATCTATGGATCTGGACCTCTTGACTCTTTAGTTGGGAGCCCATTGCTTTCCCAGTGCCCAAGGAGGACGCAATGTAGCACTCCAGCAATAATGTCTTTCAATCTGTAAAGTTGCAACAACAACAAAAAAATCAATGGCTTTTCAACACAAACTTTATCTTGTAAGAGAAATTCTATACTGGATGATAGGACGTCCGTTATCCATCCATACCTCAATGTGAAGAGCCTATGGATTCTGTTTGGGTCTGTCCTTGTATCAGTCCTCCGCCCTCCACTGCTATAGTGCGTCACGACAGGGCGGGTCCCCTCTTTGCCACAGCAACCGTTCTGGTTTTAGCAGCCAGTCCGTCTGCGTGTTCCTTTGTCCTGGAGGTCACTGGGAATTACTCTTACACAGCCTGGCTGTCCCCTACATTGCACAGTGTCATCCTCACTCTAACCAACAGATGGCTACTGCCCCACGACCAGCTCTGCTTAACCAAAACATTTGGGATATTTGCATCTGCAGCGAGAGAGGAACTCGAACAACGGTTATTTTGACTCGGAAGGCCTCGGAGGGATTGTTGCATGCAAGGCTTGGTTCACTCAACAGAAGAACTGCTGAGTGCATGGCTGTCATGGTAGGATATAGGGCCTACTGCTTTAAAACCCTGGTAGAACCGTCATGCACCAGAAGACATGAATGGCCTTGGGTTGAGATAATAAATAGGCTGCATTCTGAAAGCATCCGTCATGCCTCTTAACCCAGGCAGAAGCCAGAGGGGCCAGCGAGGCCTGACATTTGGTCTCCATCACATTAGTCCTATAAACTTAAGCTTTGTTATGCCTCTGAATGATTCCCCTTTTCATTGTCCAGCATCACTGTCCCATGCGTTCTTTGTCATTGTCCAATGCTGTCTGGTCCTCTTGGATGCCAGCCACAGAGAACTGGTAGAAGTAGCCAATACAGAAACTTCATTTCCCAGGCTACACTGTGTATAGACTTAAGCTAGTTGTAGTGTCTTCGACCAGATTGTGGCCCACTGATTAGGAGGATATCAGATCTCTCAAGTTGAGTTAACAAGAAGCCTTTATCCTGTGTTCTTAGAAATTCAAGATAACAGCAAACTGTGGTTTTACCCCGGAGGAAAAAAAATAGCATTGAACGTCACAATATATTCTGTTCTCTGTTATCGTGTGTTTGCCCTAAAAAATTGAGGCACCGTCAACCCACCACACAATCGATCAGCATTGTCCTAAAAATCGATGTCAGTCTATTTCTCTGTGATTCACTGCTTCCCATCTTGTCACCTCACCGCAGCAACTTCATGGAGCCTCTAGTAAATAGTGGCGTAATTTGGTCTTTTTCACATGAAGCCTACGAGTGGATCAATAGCCAGTCCAGTGGAGCTGAATGAGTAGCAAGGGAGTGAGCGACGCTCCTTCACGTGTTTTGAGCTGGGAGTGCGTCGGCAACGAGGATTTAGAGCCTGCCCTGTTCGAGTCCACGGCCCTGTGTCGTCACGTGCAGCCACTCAGCCTTTTGAATTGGCAGCTCCTCATCAAGTTGATCCAAGCGGTCTAGTTTGTCACAGCCAAGCTCTGAGTCAGGCCCAGTAACTTCACGGTCAAAGCGTCAGTGTTTTTTTTCCCCCTCTCTCGTCTCATCCACAGAGTGAACTCTAAAAACAGCCATTCTACTCCTCAAAATGTATGTCCAAACTGTTCGCGAAATAAACACACTCAACTTCAAATACTTGCGTCCCAGTCCTGCGGTTTAAAAGGCACCAAAACAAATAAACCCGAAGCTTGTGACTGACGTCGTCCATCTTGTTCCTCAGCGTTGCAGTTTGGCCAGATGAACTGACTGACGGTCCCAAATGGCACCTTATTCCCTACGTAGTGCACTACCTTTGACCAGAGGGTGCTGTTTGGGGAGGCAGCTTGTGAGAGCAATTCGTGTTCATGCCTTGATTGTGTACTAGTCAGCATGGTGTTTGTTGATTTAAAAAATATATTTTTTGTCCTTTGCAGTCGAGAGTCACTTGGCATCCAACGTCCACAAGAGCCGTCTGGTGCAGCAGGACGTAGCGTTGGCCAAGCAGCTGCAGGAGGAGGAGGACCGGAGGGCCCAGGCCAAGGCCAAGAGACAACACCGGGACATGTGAGTGACACAGATACTATTATAAACCGGGTAGTTTAGGTCTTGGATGCAGATTGGCTGAAGGTTGTGGTATATCAGACATTATAAACTGGGTGGTTCCAGCCCTGAATGCTGATTTGGCTGACAGCCATGGTATACCATGTATTCAGACCCCTTGACTTTTTCCACATTTTGTTATGTTACGTTACAGCCTTATTCTAAAATGTATTACATTTTCTTCCATCAATCTACACACACTATCCCATAATGACAAAGCAAAAACATATTTTTATCTTTTGTAAATGTATATAATAATTTAAAAAATGATCACATTTACATAAGTATTCAGACCCTGTACTCAGTATTTTGTTGAAGCACCTTTGACAGCAATTAGTGTCGAGTCTTCTTAGGTATGACGCTTGGCACCCTTGTATTTGGGGTGTTTCTCCCATTCCTCTCTGCAGATCCTCTTATGCTCTGTTAGGTTGGATGGGGAGCGTCGCTGCACAGCTATTTTCAGGTCTCTCCAGAGATGTTCGATCGGGTTTGTCCGAGCTCTGGCTGGGCCACTCAAGGACATTCTGGGACTTGTCCCGAAGCCACTCCTGCATTTTCTTGGCTGTGTGCTTAGGGTCATTGTCCTGTTGGAAGGTGAACCAGGTTTTCGTCAAAGAGCTTGCTGTACTTTGCATCTTTCCTTCAATCCTGACTAGTCTTCCAGTCCCTGCTGCTGAAAAACATCCCCACAGCATGATGCTGCCACCACCATGCTTCACTGTAGGGATGGTGCCAGGTTCCTTCCAGACGAAAGTTCTATCTTGGTTTCATCAGACCAGAGAATCTTGTTTCTCATGGTCAGAGTCCTTTTAGGTTCCTTTTGGCAAACTCCAAGTTGAATGTCATGCCTTTTACCGAGGAGTGGCTTCTGTCTGGCTACTCTACCCTAAAGGCCTGATTGTTGGAGTGCTGCTGAGATAGATGTCCTGAGGTCTACTGACAATGCCTTCAACCTCACGGCTTGAATTTTTCCCACACATGCACTGTCAACTGTGGAACCTTTATATAGACAGGTATGTGCCTTTCCAAATAATGTCCAATCAATTGAATTTACCGCAGCTGGACTCCAATCAAGTTGTTGAACCGGCTCAAGGATCATCAATGGCAACAGGATGCACCTGAACTCAATTTCGAGTCTCATAGCAAAGGGTCTGAGTAATTGTTTAAATAAGGTATGTTTTTTTATTTTTAATACATTTCCAAAAATTTCTAAAAATGTGTTTTTGCTTTGTTATTATGGGGTTTTGTGTGTAGACTGATGAGGAAATGTTTTTCTTTAATCCATTTTAGAAATAGGCTGTAACGTCACAAAATGTGGAAAAAGCGAAGGGGTCTGAATACTTTCCTAATGCACTGTATATCAGACTGTATACCAACGGTGTGACCAAACACTTATTTTTACCGCTCTAATTACATTGGTAACCAGTTTTATATAGCAATCAAGCACCTATGCTTTGTTCCTGAGAACAGCCCTTAGCTGTGGTACATTGGCCATATACCACACCTTCTCGTGCTTTACTGCTTAAATATGCCACACCCCCTCTGGCCTTATTGCTTAATTATATATCACTCGACCACGGACTCTACTACTACCATAACACAGCAGACATTTGGGAGTCAAATGTAGGAAAACGCACTCGCATCCACACAAACTACTGCAATCTTAACCTAACCGAAGGTTCTAGAGACACTCCTAGAGAACCATGATCTAACCCACACATTAACCCCAAAGTCCTAGACTCCACTGGTACGTATGAGTCGCACACATACCGTATTATACACACCGTTTACATGATGCGAAACAACCTGCCACAGCCACATTTTATTGTGTCAGATGTGGAAGAAAGTGCTCCACTTTTTCTTTTCTTTCTGTGCCAAATATGCTGGCTCATGCCGCAGTGAAAGTTGTGCTCCGAAGTGAGTCTTCCTCACACGCTCACGAGCAGCAGGGCAGCGCCCCCAAGAGAGAGGCCAGATGCTCTGCCGCACATACAGCCCGGCTAATGCTGCTTGGCATGCTGGGAGCTCCTGCTGCCATCTTCTCTGCCTTTGCCCAGTGTGTGTGTGTGTGTCCCTCTCTCTCCCCACCCCCCACTTTTTTTTTGTAGGCTGTTTTGTAGTGATGTGGGATAAAATCGATAGTTACATAACATATTATTTTTATACGCAATATGTTTTGCGCTAGTTGACTGTACCTGCACCAAAACTAGTATTTTTCAGTTCATCAGCACTTTATTTCCACAACAAATCAAATCGAGTTATCATGGCTCTCTCTTGTCCCTCTGCAGCAGACACGTGGTGAGCAACATGTTTGGAACGTCGAATCGCAGTAAAATTACAGTAGCGAATCACAATGCATATAGAATCGCAATCCATATATCGGCATCTTAAGTATCGCAATAATATCGTGATGTCCCTGGCAATTCCCAGGCCTATTGTCTCGCTCGCTCCTCGCTTAGCTCCTTTAGCCACACGGTTAGCTGTGGGTGTGTGAGGGGATGGCCTCAACGTCACTGCTGGCTTCGAGAGGGTGATCTGGGGAGAGCACACCACAGGTGCTGGTAATAACATTTTTTGGGGGAGCCCGCAGCCCGGCTGCCACCTCGGCAGTGTAATTCATAGCATCTATTTCCAATATGTGCATTTCAAGCAGGGTACCTGAAATTAAAATAGGAGCCGTTTTCTGAAGTCAAATGGAAGTCTATTAATTTTGGTAATGCACGCATACTGTTTTTGGCAGTCTCCACTGTTTTAAAGGGGAGCAGGCATTTTAAAACAGAAAAGAAAAGAGCCTACATATTTGCATACTGGCATATTCTCCCGAATAATCAGTCAGCTCGGGTGTGAGCCGCCTGAGTCTCACAGATGCTGTGCTTCCGAATCGGTTCAGTTGACGAACACACGCGCAGGTCATTGGAGTGGAGGCTATATGCGTGACATCGGTAGCGAAGACGTCCCATCTGCCTAATCTCGGACCCGTCGTCGTCGTCTGCCCTGGCACCCTGAGCCAACACGGCTACAGTTCAACGCGTCAACGATCGCAGCCCGACTGTTAGCCTAGCTGTCGCCGCCACATTGTGACAGGTCTCCTCACTGCTTTACTACACTGGATAAATCTGTCTTCCGTAATCCTGAACAGGCCGAGAGGAGGAAGACAAACGGAGAGACGCTATCGAGTTCGCGCTTGATTAGTCAATCAAATCGATTGTTTTATAAAGGCCGATTGTGTTTTTTTTTTTTTTTTTTACATCCGCAAATGTCCAAGTGCTTCTAAAACCCCAGACAGCAAGCAATGCAGATATAGAAGCACTATAGTGTCCTTGTTGTGTTCTGTGAAAGCTCTTATTGCCACTAGTGTTATGGAGTGGGGTAGTATGTACAAGATACAAATAGCCCTACTATCCATACAAGAACTTTGGGCAGGGTACAGGTTTTGGGGTAGTTGACTGTACTGTATTTGCTTCTAATGTTTTCTCCTTTGTCTCTGACACACACACACACACACACACACCTAGAGAGCGCAGCGACAATGAGATTGCCCAGGAGATACAGGAGGAATTGGTTCGACAGGCGGAGCAGCAGCGCAAGCAGGAGGAGAAGGATGCGGTAAGTGACACTACACCCACACCCAATCAACACCTCTGGGGTGAAGTGTCTCTAGGTACAGATCTAGGATCAGCTTTCCCTAATCCTAACCGTTAGTGGGGGAAATGCTAAACCGACTCAAGATCAGGGTCCAGGGGAAGCGTCAACCTGCACCCAATCAACATGGGTGTAACTCCTCCACCCTACCCCTACTGTAGTATCGATGGGTCACCACAGGCGGGTCACCGGATTGGCCTATTCAAATCCACTGCTGGTGTTACACCCTGTACTTGTTTATTCCACTTTACTGTTAGTAAAGCATGTCTAGCCTAATGGCGACCTCATCATTACCCTATTGGCACCCGACCGGTTCAAATACTATTTTGAGTCATTTGAAATACTTCATATGTGCTTGATTTTTTTTTTAGCTTACCTGCTTCAATGGAACCAATAGAATAGTCCCAAAACGTCACCCTGCCCATCCGGCGCTAGCCCCGGCAGGCTAAAGCAAACGCTAAAAGGTTTCAAGTAGGCCTGTATTTGAATCCAGGTCTGACTGGCACTGTGCAGGTACAGGGCCATACTACGGATTCCTCATAGGATTACAAATGAAAAGGTTTGAAGAAGTAGCCTCAGTGAAAAGCAGCTCATCTGTGTGAGAAATCCAGGATAAAAATAACAAGCGAGGTGTCAGCAGTTTTCAAGGTGTTTTGTTTTTATTTGTGTGTGTGTGTGTGTGTTTGTTTCCAGGCCATCGCTCGTAAGCTGCAGGAGAAGGAGATGAAGGAGGAGAGGAAGCGACAGAAGCAGCTGGAGGCCAACTTTGAGGAGGAGTACTACGAGGATAAAGGAGGTGGGTCGAGCGCCCCCTGTCTGTCTCAGGGATCTAGGATTCTATTCCTCTGTTGTTGGAGGGAGGGATACGGTTGGGGTGAGAGTGGCCGGGGTACGGTTGGGGTGAGAGTGGCCGGGGTACGGTTGGGGTGAGAGTGGCCGGGGTACGGTTGGGGTGAGAGTGGCCGGGGTACGGTTGGGGTGAGAGTGGCCGGGGTACGGTTGGGGTGAGAGTGGCCGGGGTACGGTTGGGGTGAGAGTGGCCGGGGTACGGTTGGGGTGAAAGTGGCCGGGGTACTCTCTGGCGAGGGGTGGATTGGAAAGGTCATACAGTGTGTGTGTGTGTGTGTGTGTGTGTGTGTGTGTTGGTCAGGGATGGAGATGCATGAGGTGTGTGTGGAGAGGTGCGTGAGTTACTGTAGGGTTGATCTTTCGGACGAGGATTTAGGAGGGCTGTTTCATAGTTGACCTTGAGGGTGCATACTGCGTAGGTACTAAGGTAAAAAAAAAAATGTATCATCGCTTGCTTTCTCTCTTGCGCGCACACACACACACACACACACAGTGGTTTTGCTCCTTAGTGAGCCGAGACAGTGCTTTGCAGGGCTGCGAGAACAGCTTTGACTTGACTGCAGCAATAAGGCTCCATTTTAAACAGTTAGAAGCTTGCTGTCAGAAATCAAGAGACTTGAAGGGTCTTTTTGGCAGTTAATGTTTGTCATAGTAGGTTCCAGCCTCCTCATCCCCCTGCCTTAAAAACAGTAAGACATTTGTCGTTAATCATTTTAATATGTCTCATTGGGAAGTGGTGGGCATTTTACCTTATTCACTGATGCCTTAGTGGTGGAAGCTCTTTCAGGCCTCAGCTAGAGGCACAGGTGTGTGCGTGCGTGCAGGGGGTATTTTTAATTGGTTTCTTTAATGTTCTTCACCTTCCTCCGCAGCTCGCTCGCGCGCACCCACACAGTGGGGTCCGGTAGGCTGGGGTTTTCCTGCCGGCCCAGCCCCATCTAGCTACTTTTATTTAGACCGAAGACCAGGAGGAATATTTGCCCAGGACCGCTCTCAATTTCACCTAACGATTGGATTAAATCTTCTCTTCAAAGTGATTTTTTTTTTTTTTTTTTTTTTTAAGGAGCAGAGTATAGTCAGAGATTTTGTTCTACTCTACACAAAGCTAAGGCTGTGGTTACAGTATGTAGGTTAAGTGTGGATGACACACACACACACACACACACAGGTTTTCCCTCCGTCTCTGTGTTGTCATGAACAGGGTTGAAGGGACGGTCACTGCTGTCTCGTCTTTCCACACGGATCTCTACTTTCCTAGGGATTGGCATTTTTCTGTATCCACAAACCGTCTGTTGTCGTGCTGATCTTTTTTCCGATTTAGATTACATGGACAGGAGGGAGACCTGATCCTAGATCAGCACTCCTGCTCTGAGATGCTTTGTGTGTGTACATGCTGTCTGGCTGAGCATTTTAAATCTCAAATATCCATACATACACACACACTCTGCCATGTCTTATCTCTGGCAGGTCGTGTGATTGGCTGCCCCTCTCAGGAAGTGAGGAAAGGAGGGGGCGCTGCCATGTTTGTCTTAATCCTCCAAATCGGGAGAGAAACGGTTGGTTTAACGCTCAGCCTCTTCTACGCAGATAAGCCATTGGAAAGAGAGGAGGGGAGAGAAGTGGGAAGGGAGGGAGAGGAGACCGAGGAAGGAAGGAAGGAAGACTAGATATCCAGGCTTTGCCTCCGTTTTTTTTTTATTAAGCCACAGAAATAGGCTAGAGAATAATTTCCAAAATGTTGCGTTTTAGAGCATGACAACTGCTCACCTTTTTCGGGATACTCTGTACCGACTTAGTTGGCTAATAGATCTTCGGCAGATGACGGTGACCACAAAGTAGGCTCCATCCTCAAGCCACCACTGGAGAGCAGCCCAGGCTGAGGGTGGAACTTTTTTTTTTCCAACGATGACTTCACTTCAGTGTCGTTTTAAGGAAACATTAGGACTTTAAATGTGTTTTAACGTAGGTTTCTACATTCCCTCGCCTCGCTCTTGTTTCAAAAGTTAAACATATACAGTCGTTTCGGTTGACGAGATTAGCTTCACCAACAGCTGCAGGATGGCCGACATTCCATTCAGCTGACGACAGGCTTTTTTGGCCGGCAACCCCCACCATATAAAAAGTGATGTAATCAGAGGCCGTTGTTTACTTTTTTTGGGGGGGGGGGGGGGGGGCTATGACTATTACAAATCGGTCTGACTATTTTTGACAGTATTTCAATCTGAAGGAAGTATGGTTTGGAGTGACTGAAATGCATCAGAAAGGGAAGTTCCTGAAGGTCATCAGACAATCATTTTGTGTGATATTCCGTGTAGAAAAGAACAGCGTCATTGAATGTTCTTTTTCCTCCTGTCTGATATCCATGCCTGGTCTTGTCCGTACTGCCCTGCGCAGCTTGAGGGGAAATGGTCTTATCTTTCAGTGATGGGGCCATAACATTTTGTCGCTTAATGTTCAGAAGATAGCCACGTGTAGGAAGAAAACAGAAACCGATCTGCTTGTTACAACCTCATCTAGCGACTACTTGTTCTTTGAACCAAGCATGAATTGTATTTATATATGTTTTTTCAAATCAGATGACCTCCCCCCCCACCCAATAATCATCTGATTTATTATTTTTATAGCTTTAAAAAAGCTGTTCAATTTCAAGTGCCTCCACAGCTCAATATGAACGAAGCTATTGATTTTTGCATCTCTCCAGTACGACGCACTCCAAGAGGTTTGTCTGTCAAATGCCACTTATTACTATACTATGTCCATATTGTTCCATTGCTTTCTCGTGGATGTCACTCACTGATTGTCATAACATGAATGCCTGCATGTCATCCCTTCTCCCTGCCTGAGGTGCTTGGAGCAGTAGCTTGGTTTTTACCTCGGCTATAGATATACGGGGATCGGCTAACTAGCCCTCAGTGTTGGCTTCAAACTTCCCATGATAATAACATCCTGCATTCTAACTCGGATCCGGTTGTCTGGGAATAATTGGAGCCAAAATGGCACCCGTTTAATTATTAAACTTAAGTTTGCCGAAACTGTACAAAATATCCATGGCTCAACATTTTAAACATGTTCCATGATGGACCCTCACGGTCCTTACATGCAGGTGCTGTGACTTAACTAACCCTGTGTGTTCACTAACCAACCCAGTGTTTGCTCACATCTGCCATTGTCTTATCCCATCCATGTCTTCCTTCCACATCGACCCCCTCCCCTCGGCCCAGCCATCCGAGCCCCTCTGGACCTGGATGACAAACCCAGGCGACCTGGTTCGAACTCCCACTCCCCCGAGTCGCATCCCCTTACCCCGGGTTCACGACGTGACCTCTCCCCCGAGTACATTTCTTTTGAGCCTAGCAGGACCAGATACCCCCCATACGACTCTGTAGAGCCTAGCACCAGTGGACGTTCCAGATCCCCCGAGCACCATTTAGAGAGTAGAGGAGGGGGTAGTAGGGGCAAGCATGGAGACCCATACTCCGAGGACCACCTCTCCAATAGCAGGGGGAAACGTGGGGGCAGTTACCCAGACTACCACCACCCCACCGAGGGTAGAAGTAAAGGGAAGGGGGGCCAGAGGGGCCAAGACCCCCAGGGGTCCCAGTCCACCTTCTACCCAGAAAGCCGTGAGCCCAGGAAACACAGAGAGGAGAGAGGGGATGAGGGAGAGCGGGTGGTGAGGAGGAAGGAGAGGCCCAGCCGGCCGCCCCCGCAGTCCCACAACCCTGTGGAGAGAGACGAGGCCTGGGAGAGAAAAAGAGAGTGGGAGAAAGACCGGCAAAGAGAACCCAGGAGAGACGAGGAGAGGGAGAGAGACCCACCAAGACACGAGGAGAGATCGCGAGGCGGACAGAGACATGGGCTGCGATCGCAAGACCAAGAGCATGGCCGAGACAAACACAGAGAAAAAGACAGACGCCGAGAGAGAACCAAGAGCAGGGAGCGAGGTCTTGATGAAGACTATTACGAGCCCATACCCAGCAGCCGGGCCTGGACTGTTGGTGGGGTGGACGGCCCTGGGGATGAGGGGGGGCCCATGGCCAGGCTCCACTCTGGCCCCAGTGAGCTGTGTGAGGAGGAGGAGGCCAGAAGGAGCCCCCGCCCTGGCATGATGAGGGGGGAGAGGAGAGGTCACAAGGACCCTGGGGAGGGGCCCAGCATGGGCACGGAGCGCTCCTACACGCACCCCGCTCACAGGGAGCCAGGTACGGCACAGCGCCGGGCCCATGGTCAACCGTGTGTGGTGTGTGTATGTGCAGCCTTGATTGGCCCATTGCTGGGAGCTGCTGGTGGTGGTTTTGGCTCCCTAACACAATAATTACTTATCATACCCTTATCTTCCTCTTCATCTTCTTCCTCTTCTTGGTGTGGTGGGTTTCTCTCCTTCCCGTATCTGATTTATCGTTATGGTGACGATTCCACTGGAGTTCACAATACAATTCCCAGGGTGGGAAACAGTCCTCTGATGTGAATCGGGGGGGGGGATTTGAGCTCAGTGGATCCCGTTCCATCGGGAAACGCAACATGACAGATGGTCCAGATAGAAATGTACTGTGTAGAACAGATATGATTCCATTATTTGTCAGCTTGTATACATTACATTTCTGTCTTGAACCTTGTAATTCTAGTCCTCACGGGCTTCTGTCGGTGTGCAGTGTTTATAGCCCTACTCTCCACAACTGATCGAGTACTGGCATTGATTTGCCATCGATTTGTCCAAACACCTATCTACTGTCTCGGACCATAAATGTAAAAAATGCCAGTGACTTAATCTAGTAGACACTGCACTACAAGCCCTGGAGGAATCAGAGTTGGGGATACTGTGGTTTGTATCATTGACTGAACATACAGCTGTATTAACTCGTATGTGGCGCCCCCTGCAGGTCGTATCGTGCAAGCGGGACCAGGGGGTCGCGGCGCAGTGGTGGTAGGAGGGGAGTACGGGATGGGCGAGGCCACCCAGGGCATCGCCCAGCTTGACCTGAGGGAGCAGGAGATCCTGGACATGGAGGTGGCCCGGAAACTACAGGAGGAAGAGGTCAAGGTGAGAGGACTGGTCAGCGAGTGAATGACGCCCCCCCCCCCTTACATTTTTTTTTTTTTAAACACCCTTTTATTTTCAAGATCATCCATGTCACAACCGTGTACTGTAATACTCCCTCTCGCCATTCAGTTGGCCTCTGTCTTAGCCCCCTATTTTAGATGCATATAGTTACAGCAGCATCAAAGATACATGTATAGTTGTCATTTGTGCTGTGTTTTTGGGGGTTCATTGTCAATTTAACAACAGAATCTATGCATTGGCGATATCCTGACCAGTGTGAACAGCGGAGTCTACATTCAGTACATCTCAGCTTTGTATTGTGCCGTGTAGCTTCATGTCTCAAGTCTTTGAGGAAGGTCTTCGTCTCGACATGGCCACCTATATTATCATAATAATGTTCAGTACCCGAGGGGGGGGGGAATGTGACTCAAATTGGCTTCTAATTGTTGTTGTTTTTCGGGTTCCAGGCGAGCAAGATGGACAAGCGCGCAGCCCAAGTGGCTCAGGATGAGGTAAGGATGTGGCTCCTTCTCTCGGTCTGGAAACTTCTGTCTTTACAGACTGACGTGTCACTGCAAGTCTCTCTCTCGTTCACTTTCTCTGTCTCTCGCTCGTTCACTTTATCGCTCTCTTTCTCTTGGCTGTCTCTCTCGCTCGTTCACTTTATCGCTCTCTTTCTCTTGGCTGTCTCTCGCTCGTTCACTTTATCGCTCTCTTTCTCTTGGCTGTCTCTCTCTTGTCTCTCAAGTCTCGACTTTCACCCCATCAATAAAGCCAGCTATTGAGTGTGACAGTGGTTTGCCTTTGTTAAATAAATGATAACCCTGGTCCCATTTATTCTCTGGTCGGTTTTAACCTGGGGTTAATCACATTTCACCACATCATGGGTAATAGCTCCTATCAGTGTATACTGCCAGATAACATATGAAGCAGCACTACTGTATGTGCCTGAAAAGTTACATCTGGGATTGGAAAAAGCAACAGTGGGTACCAAGGCACTTGTTTAGGTAAACCGCTGGGGGGTGGGGCTGGAGAAGTGTCACCGCTCTCTAATTCATTGGGACAAGGAGTGCGTCTGTCTTGTACTAGAGCTGTGTAGTGAACCAGGTTGTATTGGCGCCGTCAGGAGATAGCCCGACTGCTGATGGAGCAGGAGAAGAAGGAGTACAAGAAGTCCAGGGAGAAGGAGAAGCAGGGAATGAGGCCGGAAGAGAGGGGGATGAGGCTGGAAGAGAGGAGGCGGCCAGAGGGAGGAGACTTCAAGGTGACTGGTCTTCTTCACATCTTTTTACTGGACGAGACAACTTTATGATCAGTAACTGACTTTAGCACTACATGTACAGTATTTTGATAGTCATCAAGATTGTATGTGTTCAATACTGTTATGTATGGATGCATGTATTTTAACTTTGGTGCCGATTATGATCTGGTTTTGACATAGGAATTCTGTAGTAAGAGAGCCACGGTGTATTGGCACAGTTTTGGGTGCCTGTTTTTTTTTGTCAACTTGTTGGATAATGGATTCCAGACCACAGATAGTGTTTTCCTGTCTATCTGTATGTGTGTTCCAGCCCAACTCAGAGGAGGTAGTGCGTTCCAGGTCCCGAGAGGAGGAGTATCAGAGGCACAGGAACCACCAAAAGTCTGCCAGGTATTTGTCTCACTCTATTAGCTGCAACAATGTAGAACACCTTATTACAACGTTGTAGCACCGATTTAGAGGGGCAAAAAAGTATTTAGTCAGCCACCAATTGTGCAAGTTCTCCCATCTAAAAAGATGAGGCCTGTAATTTATCATAGGTACACTTCAACTATGACAGACAAAATGAGAAAAAAAATCCAGAAAATCACTGTAGGATATTTAATGAATTTATTTGCAAATTATGGTGGAAAATAAGCATTTGGTCAATAACAAAAGTTTCTCAATACTTTGTCATTGCCAACAAAGGGTATATAACATAGGTCAAACGTTTTCTGTAAGTCTTCACAAGGTTTTCACAAACTGTTGCTGGTATTTTGGCCCATTCCTCCATGCAGATCTCCTCTAGAGCAGTGATGTTTTGGGGCTGTTGCTGGGCAACACGGACTTTCAACTCCCTCCAAATATTTTCTATGGGGTTGATATCTGGAGACTGGCTAGGCCACTCCAGAACCTTGAAATGCTTCTTATGAAGCCACTCCTTCGTTGCCCAGGCGGTGTGTTTGGGATCATTGTCATGCTGAAAGACCCAGCCACATTTCATCTTCAATGCCCTTGCTGATGGAAGTAGGTTTTCACTCAAAATCTCACGATACATGGCCCCATTCATTCTTTCCTTTACACGGATCAGTCGTCCTGGTCCCTTTGCAGAACAACAGCCCCAAAGCATGTTTCCACCCCCATGCTTCACAGTAGGTATGGCCAAACACGAGTTGAGTTTTTACCAAAATGTTATTTTGGTTTCATCTGACCATATGACATTCTCCCAATCTTCTTCTGGATCATCTAAATGCTCTCTAGCAAACTTCAGACGGGCCTGGACATGTACTGGCTTAAGCAGGGGGACAAGTCTGGCACGGCAGAATTTGCGTCCCTGGCGGCGTAGTGTGTTAATGATGGAAGGCTTTGTTACTTTGGTCCCAGCTCTCTGCAGGTCATTCATTAGGTCCCCCCATGTGGTTCTGGGATTTTTGCTCACCGTTCGTGATAATTTTGACCCCACGGGGTGAGATCTTGCTTGGAGCCCCAGATCAAGGGAGATTATCAGTGGTCTTGTATGTCTTCCATTTCCTAATAATTGCTCCCACAGTTGATTTCTTCAAACCAAGCTGCTTACCTATTGCAGATTCAGTCTTCCCAGCCTGGTGCAGGTCTACAATTTTGTTTCTGGTGTCATTTGACAGCTCTTTGGTCTTGGCCATAGTGGAGTTTGGAGTGTGACTGTTTGAGGTTGTGGACAGGTGTCTTTTATACTGATAAAGTTCAAACAGATGCCATTAATATAGGTAACTCGGGGAGGACAGAGGACCCTCAAAGAAGAAGTTACAGGTCTGTGAGAGCCAGAAATCTTGCTTGTAGGTGACCAAATACTTATTTTCCACCATAATTTGCAAATAAATTCATTTTCTGGATTTTTTTTCTCATTTTGTCTGTCATAGTTGAAGTGTACCTATTATGAAAATTACAGGCCTCATCTTTTTAAAAGTGGGAGAACTTGCACAATTGGTGGCTGACTAAATACTTTTGCCCCACTGTACCTAGATAGTCCAAGTCAAAAGTTTGGATACCTACACATTCAAGGGTTTTCATTTAGACTTTTCTGCATTGTAGAATAATAGTGAAGATGTCAAAACTATGGAATCATGTAGATTTTGATTTTTCAAAGTAGCCACCCTTTACTTTGACAGCTTTGCACACTTTCATTCTATCAACCAGCTAATGAGGAATACTTTTCCAATAGTCTTGAAGGAGTTCTCACATATGCTGAGCACTTGTTGGCTGCTTTTCCTAGACTCTGCGGTCCTACTCATCCCATCTGAGGCTGGTTACTCTGATGAACTTGTCCTTATTTTCTGGGTCTTCCTTTCCTGTGGCGGTCCTCATGAGAGCCAGTTTCATCATAGAGCTTGGTGGTTTTTACGACTGCACTTTAATAAAATGTACGTTTTTGGAATTTTACATATTGACTGACCTTCGTGTCTTAAAGTAATGATGGACTGTCATTTCTCTTTGCTTATTTGAGCTGTTCTTGCCATAATATGGACTTGGTCTTTTACCAAATTCTTTTACAATTCTGTATACTACACCTGACATGTCACAACACAATTGATTGGCTCAAACGCATTAATTCCACAAATTGACTTAATAAGGCGCACCTGTTAATTGAAATGCATTCCAGGTGACTACCACATGAAGCTGGTTGAGAGAATGCCAAGTGTGTGCAAAGCTGTCTACTTTGCTTTTAACCTTTATTTTACTAGGCAAGTCAGTTAAGAACAAATTCTTATTTACAATGACGGCCTAGGAACAGTGGGTTAACGGCCTGTTCAGGGGCAGAACGACAGATTTTTACCTTGTCAGCTCGGGGGTTTGAACTTGCAACCTTCCGGTTACTAGTCCAACACTCTAACCACTAGGCTCCCCTGCCGCCCCAAAAGAAGAAGAATCCCACATAAAATATTTAGATTTGTTTACACTTCTTTTTTTTGTTGCTTACTACATGATTCCATATGTGTTATTTCTTAGTTTTGATGTCTTCACTGTTACTCTACAATGTAAAAAATAAAGAAAAACCCTTGCATGAGTAGGTGTGTCCAAACTGACTGGTACCATGTGTGTGTATATGCAGTATTAAAGCTGATCCCCCCCCCCCTTACAACATTGCAACACTTATTATTACAACATTAAATACACCCCTTGTTACATTAGAAACTCTTTTTACACCAATATAATGCCCTTACAACATATATTCTTTATCTCTCGTCTCTCAGACCTCCTCAACCTCTTCCACATGACTATGAGAATGTGGAGACCAGCTACAGCTACTCAGAGAGCCACTACTCTTCCCGCACTCCAGCCAGACCTGAGGCTGCTTACAAAGGTCAGTCCAGCTACCGGAGGCCCCGGCTGTGTTTTTAAGTTACATTACCCGACTAGATCAGCGTGTACATTGAGTGCAACGTTAGACTGGTTCAGTAGGACTCCCATTGTCACTTGGATCGTTTTAGTGCAGATTTAACCCTCTTTCCAGTGGAGCTAACTATCCAGCATACCACGTTGTTGACATGCGCTGAACGGATTAGTTAATTTCCTAAGAGATCTCCCACTGTTTTGGATTCTTTACCACACACACACAGTTGTGGTTGCAATGAAAAGTTTAAGCTTATGTCTGTCTTTTTGTTTTTATGTCTGTCTCTTCCAGGTACCTATTACAGGCAGTGACCCAGGCTCCCTAAGTTATCCATCCGTGACTTTGTTCCTTTTCTTTTTTACTCATCGTTGCTGTATTTGTAAAAACTCCCATCACTTTATATTGACCAAGAGCCTTGGGACAATGTCACCTAGTCGTTGGCAGTGGGATTCTCCAGCATGTCCAGTTGGCCGGGAGTTCGGGAAAGCGTGCGGCTGAGAGCATACACTCTTATCGTTCCCTTTTTCTCCATTTTGGTTGTCTTCTTTCAATTGGCGCAATAGCCAAGAAGACTCAAAGGAGATGCCTTGTGATATTTATACTCTTGCTGGCTTTTAACTGTTGATGATGATGATGAGGGGGGGGGGGGGGGTGAAGGCGTTTCTGTTTTGCTGTAGTTGTCGTTTGCTGGTGTTTCCGTCCGTCTGTGGATCATGCTCATCATGGTGAATCAATCCTTTGCTGGATATACTGTATAACTGTGCAATCTCTGTCTCTCTATCTATCGCTGTCTATGGGATGTGCCTGTATTTGGAGCTGAAATGGCCTCCCATTGTACGTCTTTGAGCCAAGATGGCCGACGCTTGTTTGAGGCAAAAATGTCAGCGGCGCAGCTTTTTTTGCACTCTCAAGCTCCAGTTCTCCCGTCCTTGTATTGTGCTGCGCATCTAGGATGAACAACGTGACAGGCCCAGTCATACGTGCTGCGTTGCATATAATACTCCTTTTGAAAAGACATATTTTAGCATTTTATTCACCGGGGGGGTGGAAGAGAACCTACTATATCAGGATGCTGGGTCTTTTGGCTTTGTGTTTTAATGCTTTCCAGTCCAGAAGCGGATGGTGATCGTATGTGGACTTCTGACTTGTTGCTGGCTGTATGCTGTTTCCATATGCGTGTATTTTTCCCTGTGTCTTTCTAAAGGGGCATTTCCCTACTTGGAATGAAGACTTGGGAGGTGGAAGTGGGGTTTTATGGGACATACTGCCATGGTTAAGTGTTTTACGTGCATGCTTACTGACTGTGCTCTCGTGGGCTGAATTTCTATCCTCTCTGCAAAACTCTGACACTCCGTGAGTCAACGAGAGCCCAAGCCACTGAACTCCATTTTGTTTTGTGGATGAACACAACACTCTTTGTAAATATTGCCCTAATATATTTGGTTGTATGTTCCATCCAGTATTTGATAGTCTCATCTGTTTACATGCGCTAAGACAAGTTGACCAGTAAGAATTGAATGCATGTATATTGCACCTCTGTGCCAAACATAAGATTGTGGTGGTCTTGGCAGGGCTGTATTCACTTGGAACCAAACAGGACAAAACAAGGAGGGACCTAACTGAATTCCTAGAAATAGAAACTCTGATTTTTGTTGCAAAACATTTTCCGTTGCAAAATCTTGTTTTCTGTACATTCCATAATAAAAATGCATTCTGTCTCACACACACCACACACACACACACACACCACTCCTCTCTGACCGAGAGGGTTGTCACATGAGTAAACATTCCCAGAGTAGACATGCATGAGAGTGTGGAGGGAAGTTTCAGTCATCCACGGAATTAACAGGGAAAGTGAGAACATGATTTCATTCTACTCAAAAGGGGCCTATTGACTCAGACAGCTGTGTTGATAGGGTTCACTGCGCCGTGGCCAGTTGAGTCATTTTCTCATCATATTGAATAAAGATCACAATAGTGGGAATAGAGAACACACTTATCAGACGTCTTACTGTAATAGAGATGCATGTATCAAAAAGGGTTACAGGAGACTATAGGGACTTTTGGATATAGTACGCCTCCCAAATTGCACCCTATTCCCTGTGTAGTGCACTACTTTTGACCAGGACCCATAGTGCTCTGGGGGGGAAATGTGTGCACTATGTAGGGAATAGGGTGCCATTTGGGAGACTTACACATTGTGCCGCAAATGGACATGGCGCTAATAATTGTTTATTTCACAGGTGGAAAGAGTAAATCAGACACTGTTCCCAGTTTGATCGACATTAAATGTTTAATTATGATCCTGTCGTATTTTAGATTTTTTTCCCCCATTGACCGAGCTTCTTTATCCAAGTCCGATGGCGTTGGCGTGCTTTGTCCGAGTTGGTGGCATCTGCCCCGGAGACTCTTCTATACTCGTCAAGACATTTTGAGACGTGTAAAAATGTTCTGGATGAGATTTGTGCCATTTTAAGGATGATTATTGTCGGGGACTTGTCGATTAACGGGGAATCTCTGCTCTTTAAGTTAATGACAGTGGAGGAGGATCGGTGTAAAAAAAAACTCCCAGAACTAAGGGATGTGTATATATCCTTTTGTCTGATAATAGGATCACCTTGTGGACATATTGAATATCAAATTAGAACACGTACATCATCGGAACAGATAGTGAGTGCATATTGGTGATTTACTGTATACTGATTTGTGCTATATGCTGTGAGCGCAAAACGAACTGAAATCGAGTCACGTTTGAACCGTTTCGCGATCCAGGGTCTGTATGCGGTCTACAAAATCAGACTACGACGTGTGTGTTTTGGCGCTTACTGTGAGACTCTTTTGTATCATGAACTGAATAAAGGTTTTGCTTTTACCATCTCAAAACAATATTTGCATGTGTTTTATTCACTAAACATATGTCCAATTCTGTGGCGTCACTTGTATCCTAACTTCAGGCCCGGGTTCGATATCACATTTCTATCGAGACTAAAACATGATGCAAGGCACACAAGTTAATGGTTTATGTATGGCCCCCAACTAGCCTAAATATTTTGAGGTGCATTTGGGTGCTATTACTGTAGCTCCCCTCGAAAAGAATCAATCGAGATTCAGACTCCTAGGAAATGGCTTACAGTGTTTATTCAGCGAGTTACAGGTATTGTACGACACGTGACTGGAAAATCGTATTGCAGAACGAGTTGACAAAGCACAAGTATTAAATATGTCAGTGTAAAGTCAACCATATTCTCTTAACACTACACTGAGAACATGTTGTGCTGCATTCCATCTTTTCAGTCTCTTGTCAGGGAAAAGGGTTGGTCTGGGTGGGATTCCCCACTTACCTGTAGAGAGAGAGAGGACATGTGCACATTTATTGCAGCATTCTGTTGATGCCCTGGTTTTGCCTGCACCACAATGTGGAATGGAGGAAGGCCGTCTCCAACACACAGTACTATCCAAGGGCCAATTCCATGTTTTAGCCTACAGGTTAAGACCTCGGTCATGTTCACTAGGTAAACGTTGAAGAAAAGATTCTGTTTGCTCTAAATAACATGAGGCTATCTGACCATTCCGCAACGTTGTGCCCCTGCTTAATGCGCCCCCTCATAATCCTGTGACACCGACCAGGTTAACAGGAAGTGGCAAATGTTACAAAGCCACATTTTATGTAGGCCTAGTCTAATTGTAATCTCTGTTCACACGTGTGTTTGTTCTAACTAAGCAGTTGTGAGACATTTACCAGTAATGACATGCTTGACTCCTGATCAATATTTGCATTACAAGGCAACTGTACCAAATGAGTATCACCAGTTCGTTACAAGTGTAACCTGTTTTCACTGTAGGGCCTGCAACTGCTATACATATACGAAGTCTTGTTGGGCACAGAGGTGAAATGGTACTCAAATCATTATGGATGGAAATGACTAAAAAACTAGCACATTATTTTTCCTTGTTTGAACAGTGAAATTTGCTTACTTTTTTCCCCCCTTCAACATTCATGATAATGGAGAAAGAAAAGTGTACAAAAAAAATGTAAGGACAGCTTCTAGTATTGAGTTTCACCCCCTTCCATTTTTTCTTCTTCAGAACATCCTACATTTTTACGGGGCATGAACTCGACAAGGTGTCAAGCGCTCCACAGGAATGCTGGCCCATGTTGACCTGAAATGCTTCCCACAGTTGTGTCAAGTTGGATGGATGTTCTTTGGGCGGTGGACCATTTTTGATTCACACAGGAAACTGTTTGAGTGCGGGAAAACCCCCAGCAGCGTGGCAGTTCTTGTCACAAACCGGTGCACCTACTACCAAACCCTGTTCAAAGGCACTTAAATCTTTCACCGTCCTGAATGGCACACACAATCTATGTCATGGAAAGAGCAGGTGTCCTTAATCTTTTTCTACAGTATCCTACACTAAATTGTCAGCCAAATAGATTTTTTTTTGCTAAAAAAAAACAACTTTCATTGTCCATCTCCAGATTAACAGCCTAAAATCTGTCTCAAATTGTATTTACTCATTTGGTTTTCATGATAATGTTGAGAGGAAGCAACCTTGCGATGAGTTCATGGCAATTTTATCAAATATAAGTGAGTCATGCTGGGTTGCGATCATCGGAGAAAGTACATTAACCCATTTAACTCCTTCCTCATTAAACTTACAGGGAAGAGGGTTGAGTGCTTCAGTAGAGCTGGTTCACCAACATACCAGACATTGGAATTGTCTCAATTGCATACTCTCTCTTCGCCTCCTTCTCAAAACCCATTAGAAGAGAAGGTCAGAGGGGAGGGACATCTGGCTCTCTAATCCAATGGGTTTTGAGAAGGAAGCAAGGAGAGAGGACACAAGGAGTACGCAATTGGGATGATCCTATAGTGATGGTTTGCTTGCATGTTGCAACATCAGGGGGAGAAACAAACCCTTGGCAACATACTGTGGGAGAATGTCAATTGTGTACTTCTCGCTTCCTCTCTCCTCAGCTCCTCAAAACCCATTGGATGAGGAAGACATATCCGTCTGACCTTCCCCCTCCAATGGGTTTTGGGGAGAGGATGTGTAGAGTATGCAATTGAGATTCTCCCACTCAGACTGCACACAGTACCTTATGTCAACGTTTTTTATTGACATTTTTATTTGATTGAGACACGCTACTGCCCCCTGGCTACAACAGGTATGTAATGAGTCTTAAAAACACAGTAAAAGACAGTTTCCTAGACAAAGCCTAGTCATGGATTAAAACATTCTCCATTGACAATGCTTTTTAGTCTAGAACTAGGTTTATTCTGTGTCCGGGTAACCGGCTCAATCACACTCCTCTGGTTATGTGGACTTTGTCTCCATTCTCCAACTTAAAACCTGGAGGCCTTGACACCTGTTGATGGACCTGCTACACACACTACCAGAAACAATGACTGAAATCTGTTGGCACATCTCAGGCAAGGTTTCTAGCGCTGTGGGCAACATGTAACACTTGGAAAGGACTCTGTGAGAGAGGTAAACTACTGTTGTACATTTATTACAGGTGGATATTTGTATCATTAGTGCACGCACTGTGGTTGCCACTATTGCAATACAACAATATGGTTCTTTGCTGTTATCAAATACATGTAGGCCTACAGCATGAAACGTTCTCTTGAAGCAGTAAGTAATTCCATGTGGCATGATCAATGCAATGACTATACTAGTTACATATATTAAGGATTTTAGCCTGTTTAATTCATAAAATCTAATGAGGCTGTCTAGGCTCAAACATTTACAACAGTTTGGCGTTTTGAAGGAGCAATTGCTTCAGTCATGTGTAGGTTAGTGACAGGTTATTCAGATGTTTAACTGTGCCCGATTAAACTTTTAGTCAGTCAAACACTTGGAATTACTATTAAAACACTAGCAAATTGTCAAGGAACAACACGACGTATGGCAATGAATATAACATGCTTGACAGTTCAAGGTATGCGTGGGCGAACTCACCTGCGGTGGCCTCGGTGTCGTCGAAATGTTCCATTTTAATAATCATGTAAATAATGAAGTCGAGCTGGTCAACTAGAGCAGTAACTCGTTGTATGGCTTGCCTTACCTGAGAATTGAAAGTAAATGCAGCCGTCCCGAACCTAGAACATGCCTTGTCGAGACATGGAAAAGACACACGCCCAGTTGAATCAGCGCAACTTTCGCGCATTCATCATTTGAGAGGACAGCCAACTCAAACAGTCACCCGAGACACTTTTTGTATTGAGTTTTGAAAGTGCAGTAACTGCAGTCGACTGTGGCGTTTTTTTGACGCAGTATTTGCAGAATAGCTGCGGTCTACTGCAGTTGTACACCAAAATTACTGCAGTAAAAAAAAAACTTATTTTGGACGCAGTATTTGCCTCATACTTCACTCAGACTGCATTATTTTTTTGTTGTTGTATGGGGATGACGCTTGTGTTCTTGACGGCGAGACCAACATATAATTTTTACCAAATGAATTTGCCATTCCAAATGCCAAATACTTTAATTCATGCCGTTTACGCTTTTTCTTAACTTAAATTAATATGCCTTGGGCACATCTTCAGTGGTCAAAGGCAGAGGTTGTGTCAGGAAGACAAGAACCTCTGTACCTAATTAAACCAGCCTTTAAATGAGTGTTGACTCAAAATGTGTGAAATTAGTTATTAGTTCTCCCTAGTCTGCTATTTCCCCTTAACGTTATGGTTATCAATTAGCATTGACACATGCATTGTTTACCTTTTTTCTACTACACTGCAGTTAAGTGCCATTTTGTCAATGTTTGTCCATTTCTAGCTGAACCTCACGAGTGTAGGCTATGAAGAAAGATTCATGACTTATTTCATTGTAGCATTTCATCTCATGCGGTATACCATGAAGTGTCAGTGGAAATATTAGATGTCATGCTAAATTATGAAGTTATTATTTTTTCAGTTGATAACAGTGAGGTAAGAAAGGAGGGAAAGATTATGGAACTTGAATAACATGTTCCATGTGAGTCCCCCTTCCTCTGATTAGGTTGGCTTGAGAGTTCTCTCTGAATCTGAGAGTTCTCTCTGATTCTGTCACATTCCTTTACATTAAACTAAAGCTGGTTTGGTTGTGTGGTGCCGCACCTTTTCGTTTCTGCATGAGGACAAGATTAAAAATGGCGGCGACTTTGACTAATAAACATTTGTCATTGGTGTTATGATTTCCATTTGCAAAAACAATTTGACAGTCTGTATAATCTCATTTTGGCTATCCCTTCACTAAAAGTTGTGGATCGGAAAGGTTTAAGGCACTGCATCTCAGGGCAAGAGGTGTCACTACACACGCACTGGTTCGATTCCAGGCTGTATCACATCTGACTGTGATTGGGAGTTCCATAGGAATTGTGGACCCATAGGGCGGTGCACAATTGACCCAGCATCGTCCGGTTTAGGGTTTGGCCTGGGCAGGCTGTCATTGTAAAAAAAACAGTTCTAAACTGACTTGACTAGTTAAATAAATAAAACATTTGCCTGTATAGTGATTTAAGCTGCATCGACACCCTGAATGCTGGTATGCGGGTAGAGAGAGATCAAATGCAAACATTCCCATCATTGGGTGTTAGTTAAAAATATGCAACAGGCTGTTTGGCCCAGGGCACTGTGTGCTGTGCCTGATGCAGGAATGATATCGGACTGGTTTGACAACAGCAGTCCTGGTGTCTGTGCTAAGAGGGAGTCACCTCTAATACATGTCCGCATGTGTTCAGTCACATATCTGTTTTTAAGGCATAGTTTATAATCACTCTACCACAAAGGGACTTTTTGTTGTAATGATCTACTGGCAGTGTTTAAATCAAATCATTATCATTATCATTTTACCTGACATAACACCAGGCAGTTAAACTTACTCAGTAACTGCAGATAAGATACTTTCCTGGACTAAAAAGCCTTCTCAATGGAGCTTCTCAATGAAAATTGAGAGCGCCAAGACGAGCGAGCGTCCAAGACGAGCATATTCTGTCTGGGAAACTGACCCAATGAGTAAGAAGGTAAATAGTGTCACAGATTGTTTTTGAAACACTACATTTCTGGAAAAAGTGGGAAATACAAAAAAGGAAATACACAGACAAGGGAACATAAACTTAACAGAGACTGATATTCATTTTTACAGATCTTACCTCAACTTGTCACTTGTAGTGTCTTAAGTGTGTTACTTAGATAGTCCACTAGATGGCGACCTTAACCCAATAGAATGACAATGGACAGCACTCTCCTCCACAGATGTGTAAATATACAATAGACCCTCACTAAACTGTCTTCTCTTATGGATCTGGGAATTCAATTTTTTTGCAAGACGTAACATATTTTATGAAATATTTGAATTATTTATGGGTTTTGTTTTGGGTTCGTGGGCTCCATTTTCAAAACAACTGGCTGAAATTATCCATCACTTTAAATCACCATTGTTCAGTCGTCCCAATAATTCAAAATGACCTGCAAAATAATTGACCTGGAAATAATTTTAACCACTTATTGTGTTTTACCTAGTATGACCTTCCCTGACACAGTGAGTAGCCTTGATTTCATTGATTGTAAGGTGACAACCTCAAACCTGTGATGCGATGACAGTATCCAAGTAACATGATAAGAAATTAGAGGTCTGTTTTAAGTATTGTAGTTATCCTGCTGTTTTTTTAGGATGGGGCGGTGCTACCCTAAATAGATTCCCATTTCTAGTTCTGTGGTGCAACGTATGGTCTTTGAGTGCTAAAAATAAACTTATTTTTGTTGAAATGCACCCATGTTAATATTGTACGTCATTTTAAACATTATTTTAATTGGTTATGCTTTGCAAGTTTACAGGTAGGCTACGTACATAAAGTTAACTGCCATATTAAATGGTAATTGTCTCAAATCAATAGATGACTCACTTTTTTGTCAATAAAATCAAATATATGTTTGTGTGTACTGACCCTTTCTCTGGTTGTAATTTTTACCACATATTTGATTATTTATTTAACCAAAAGACCCTTGAGTTTAGAAACCTCTTTTGCGAGGGATACCTGGCATGAGGTCAGCAGGAAGTATTCAGCATGTAGATAAAGTACAGAATAACATACAGGAACAAAACACTAAAAACAACCCTCTCCAGTTTTAAGGTCTTTTGCAGGTTGTTCCAAGACCGAGGAACGTTGTAGGATAATTATCTTTTTCCCATCTCAGGACTGGCCTTATGAACAGCTATTTCCATGTACTCTCATACAAACTCATACAAATAGTGTAAGAAAAGGACCTCAGTTCCCTCAGACGAACACAATCTTTTAGGTCTGTGTCACTAGGCCTCGGTATGCTGTCCCGTTCTAACTGCTGGAGGCCTACCGTACATGTAATGCTCATCTCCAATCAATTTGCATCAAAATGGGAAATCCTGAAATGTTTATCAACTCCATCATGTAAACCTACAATCCGCATTGGTAGAATTTAGATTTTGTGTCAAAATAAGGATCAAAGTCCCTCGGTTTGAATTTCATATGGGTTAGAACAAGTTGTGTTTATTAAGAAAATGAATGGAATAGTTCAGACTATGTGATGCATCAGATGACCTTGGCCTCCACAATCACCCGACCTCAGCCCAGTTGAGATGGTTTGGGATCAATTGGACTGCAGAGTGAAGGACAAGCAGCCAACAAGTGCTCCTTCAAGACCTTTGGGAAAAACGTTACAGGTGAAGCTGGTTGAGAGAATGCCAAGAGTGTGCAAAGCCGTCATCAAGGCAAAGGGTGGCTATTTTGAAGAATCTCAAATATAAAATATATTTTGAATTGTTTGACACTTGTTTGGTTACTACATGATTCCATATGTGTTATTTCATAGTTTTGATGTCTTCACGATTATTCTACAATGTAGGAAATAGTAAAAATAAAGAAAAACCCTGGTATGAGTAGGTAAGTCCGAACTTTTGACTGGTACTGTATTACAACTTCAGTTTTGTATAGTGGTGAGTGAATTAATTTGAATTGATCTCTTAAGAAATTAATACACGAGTTGCCTTTCCCTTTCTAACACACCCATTTTGAGAAATTGCCAACCTTTTCATTCAAAAATATATTCAAGCAAGTCCCAGGGGGGTGTGGTATATGGCCAACATACCACGTCTACGGTGACTCCCATGTCTTCTTATGCACAAAGCAACGTGGATACAGCCCTTAGCCTGTGGTATATTGCTATTATAAACTGGCTACCAACGTAATTAGACAATGTTTTGTCATACCCGTGGTATACGATCTGATACACCAAGGCTGTCAGCCAAACAGCATTCAGGGTCCCGAATCACCCAGTTTCTAACTATGTACAACCACCTGCAGGCTCAAGTCAGCAGTCCTACAGATGGTTTCAATACAGCCAAAAGTGGATGCATAACTCACTGAACACAGGTGCAACGCAGAGAGCGCAAGACAATGGTCCACACCCTGTTCAGGAATTTTACTATAGAGGAGTTTACTTCAAGAGATTTAATAGACATTCATCTTTGTTGGGGATTTTAACAAGGCTAATCTGAAAACAAGACTCCCTAAATTTTATCAGCATATCGATTGCGCAACCAGGGGCGGAAAAACCTTGGATCACTGTTACTCTAACTTCCGCGACGCATATAAGGCCCTGCCCCGCCCCCCTTTCGGAAAAGCTGACCACGACTCCATTTTGCTGATACCTGCCTACAGACAAAAGCTAAAAAAAGAAGCTCCCACGCTGAGGTCTGTCCAACTCTGGTCCGACCAAGCTGACTCCACACTCCAAGACTGCTTCCATCACGTGGACTGGGACATGTTTCGTATTGCGTCAAATAACAACATTGACGAATACGCTTATTCGGTGTGCGAGTTCATTAGAACGTGCGTTGAAGATGTCGTTCCCATAGCAACGATTAAAACATTCCCTAACCAGAAACCTTGGATTGATGGCAGCATTCGCGTGAAACTGAAAGCGCGAACCACTGCTTTCAATCAGGGCAAGGTGTCTGGTAACATGACTGAATACAAACAATGCAGCTATTCCCTCCGTAAGGCTATCAAACAAGCTAAGCGTCAGTACAGAGATAAAGTAGAATCCCAATTCAACGGCTCAGACACGAGGCATGTGGCAGGGTCTACAGTCAATCACGGACTACAGGAAGAAATCCAGCCCAGTCACGGACCAGGATGTCTTGCTCCCAGGCAGACTAAATAACTTTTTTGCCCGCTTTGAGGACAATACAGTGCCACTGACACTGCCTGCAACGGAAAAATGCGGTCTCTCCTTCACTGCAGCTGAGGTGAGTAAAACATTTAAACGTGTTAACCCTCGCAAGGCTGCAGGCCCAGACGGCATCCCCAGCCGCGCCCTCAAAGCATGCGCAGACCAGCTGGCTGGTGTGTTTACGGACATATTCAATCAATCCCTATACCATTCTGCTGTTCCCACATGCTTCAAGAGGGCCACCATTGTTCCTGTTCCCAAGAAAGCTAAGGTAACTGAGCTAAACGACTACCTCCCCGTAGCACTCACTTCCGTCATCATGAAGTGCTTTGAGAGACTAGTCAAGGACCATATCACCTCCACCCTACCTGACACCCTAGACCCACTCCAATTTGCTTACCGCTCAAATAGGTCCACAGACGATGCAATCTCAACCACACTGCACACTGCCCTAACCCATCTGGACAAAAGGAATACCTATGTGAGAATGCTGTTCATCGACTACAGCTCGGCATTCAACACCATAGTACCCTCCAAGCTCGTCATCAAGCTCGAGACCCTGGGTCTCGACCCCGCCCTGTGCAACTGGGTACTGGACTTCCTGACGGGACACCCCCAGGTGGTGAGGGTAGGTAACAACATCTCCTCCCCGCTGATCCTCAACACTGGGGCCCCACAAGGGTACGTTCTGAGCCCTCTCCTGTACTCCCTGTTCACCACGCACGCCTCCAACTCAATCATCAAGTTTGCGGACGACACAACAGTGGTAGGCTTGATTACCAACAACGACGAGACGGCCTACAGGGAGGAGGTGAGGGCCCTCGGAATGTGGTGTCAGGAAAATAACCTCACACTCAACGTCAACAAAACTAAGGAGATGATTGTGGACTTCAGGAAACAGCAGAGGGAAAACCCCCCTATCCACATCGATGGAACAGTAGTGGAGAGAGTAGCAAGTTTTAAGTTCCTCGGCATACACATCACAGACAAACTGAATTGGTCCACTCACACAGACAGCATCGTGAAGAAGGCGCAGCAGCGCCTCTTCAACCTCAGGAGGCTGAAAAAATTAGGCTTGTCACCAAAAGCACTCACAAACTTCTACAGATGCACAATCGAGAGCATCCTGGCATGCTGTATCACCGCCTGGTACGGCAACTGCTCCTCCCTCAACCGCAAGGCTCTCCAGAGGGTAGTGAGGTCTGCACAACGCATCACCGGGGGCAAACTACCTGCCCTCCAGGACACCTACACCACCCGATGTTACAGGAAGGCCATAAAGATCATCAAGGACATCAACCACCCGAGCCACTGCCTGTTCACCCCTCTATCATCCAGAAAGCGAGGTCAGTACAAGTGCATCAAAGCTGGGACCGAGAGACTGAAAAACAGCTTCTATCTCAAGGCCATCAGACTGTTAAACAGCCACCACTAACATTGAGTGGCTGCTGCATTGTCGGAACTAGAAGCACAAGCATTTCGCTACACTCGCATTAACATCTGCTAACCATGTGTATGTGACAAATAAATTTGATTTGATTTTTTTGATTTGACATTTAGTCAAGGATATTGTATCAATCTGTCAGCGTTTTTTCCTATTGTCCTTTTGTTGTGTCTTTTTTTTTAATCAACTCACATTTTAGTAGGCCTATCCTTTATTATCTGAAGCTTGTCATCTCATCTGAATACCATGACCAGCTTCTCAGATATGTTCTTGCTTTAATTGGTCTCTATGGCTCAATGACTGCGAATGGACTTTTACAAAGAGAGCACCCGGTAACATCAAAAGAAACATGCCTGTCGACGCCACCAGACACACGATGTGCACCAATTACAGGTCGTTCTTTTAGCCGCTGGGTAAGTTTTCCTACGTGTCTGCCACCCAGTCACGACCCGTCATTCAGGGCAGGTGGAGCAGAGCCCCACCTGTTTAGCTAAAAAATATATATCATCTGGCAGTAACACGTGTCACATATCCGTTTGCGAACAATGTAAAAAAAAAAACAACAACATTGAGTTAACAAACCCGGATAGAAACATGGTCTCTTTTATGCTTTCTTGAGTGAGGCAGCTCCAAAATGCAGGGGTTTCAGCCTTTTATTTATTTTATTTATTTCACCTTTATTTAACCAGGTAGGCTAGTTGAGAACAAGTTCTCATTTACAACTGCGACCTGGCCAAGATAAAGCATAGCAGTGTGAACAGACAACACAGAGTTACACATGGAGTAAACAATTAACAAGTCAATAACACAGTAGAAAAAAAGGGGGGTCTATATACAATGTGTGCAAAAGGCATGAGGAGGTAGGTGAATAATTACAATATTGCAGATTAACACTGGATTGATAAATGGTCATGTACAGGTAGAGATATTGGTGTGCAAAAGAGCAGAAAAGTAAATAAATAAAAACTGTGGGGATGAGGTAGGTGAAAATGGGTGGGCTATTTACCAATAGATTATGTACAGCTGCAGCGATCGGTTAGCTGCTCAGATAGCTGATGTTTGAAGTTGGTGAGGGAGATAAAGGTCTCCAACTTCAGCGATTTTTGCAATTCGTTCCAGTCACAGGCAGCAGAGTACTGGAACGAAAGGCGGCCGAATGAGGTGTTGGCTTTAGGGATGATCAGTGAGATACACCTGCTGGAGCGCGTGCTACGGATGGGTGTTGCCATCGTAACCAGTGAACTGAGATAAGGCGGAGCTTTACCTAGCATGGCCTTGTAGACGACCTGGAGCCAGTGGGTCTTGCGACGAATATGTAGCGAGGGCCAGCCGACTAGAGCATACAAGTCGCAGTGGTGGGTAGTATAAGGTGCTTTAGTGACAAAACGGATGGCACTGTGATAAACTGCATCCAGTTTGCTGAGAAGAGTGTTGGAAGCAATTTTGTAGATGACATCGCCAAAGTCGAGGATCGGTAGGATAGTCAGTTTTACTAGGGTAAGCTTGGCAGCGTGAGTGAAGGAGGCTTTGTTACGGAATAGAAAGCCGACTCTTGATTTGATTTTCGATTGGAGATGTTTGATATGGGTCTGGAAGGAGAGTTTGCAGTCTAGCCAGACACCTAGGTACTTATAGGTGTCCACATATTCAAGGTCGGAACCATCCAGTGTGGTGATGCTAGTCGGGCAAGCGGGTGCAGGCAGCGATCGGTTGAAAAGCATGCATTTGGTTTTACTAGCGTTTAAGAGCAGTTCCTAGTTCAGTGCTTTCTGTGATGGTGGTGCAGCCAGAGTAAAATACTTAGGGGTTGGTAATGTTCTCTAGTTGCGCCATGATTTGCTCAGTGTTCGGTCACTCATGGGGACACTACATCCACCGCAAAGATCTACAGGGAGAGCTAGAAAGTTCAAGCCCCCTTGGTTGCTGCCATGGATTTACATAGAAGTGCCCATCCATGAAGGCTTAAGGTCATTGGCCACTCACGATATAGCATCTAATGGTGCGGTAAGTTACTTGATGTCCTATTGCAATGTAAAAGACACAGCTGAGTAATACACTATACATTTTGAGAAATATAACTGATGACAGCAACCATTTATTGTTACAAATAGTAATAGTTTAAGTATATATCTTCTCTCAGTCAGTTTTACACAAATTACTTTGATATGGATGTGTGCAATGTAGCCGTACTCAATATTTGGGTATGTGTGAGAGTGTGGGGAGTATGAATTTACTTTTTACCTCTGCCTTGTGTGTGTGTGTGTGTGTGTGTGTGTGTGTGTGTGTGTGTGTGTGTGTGTGTGTGTGTGTGTGTGTGTGTGTGTGTGTGTGTGTGTGTGTGTGTGTGTGTGTGTGTGTGTGTGTGTGTGTGTGTGTGTGTGTGAGTAGCGGAGATTCAGACGACCCGAGTGCTGATGATCCTCAGTATCCTGTTTTTAGCCATTTTGATACTGGTGCCTACACTGGGGGTGAGATGCACCCGATGCCGAGATGCACCCGGTGCCTGGAGGAGGACGAGAAGGAGAAAGTGGCCATTGCTGGAGAAGTGCTCTTCATCACCATAGGTACAGTAGGCTTTTTCATATCAGTAACTGCTGTTGTGTGACCGCCTGCATTTAATCTACTTAGCTCTGAACAGTGAATGCTACATAGTGAAATGCCAAAAGTTATATCGAATGGCGAAACACAACTCAGCTCTGTCCGCAGAGCTCTGTCCCATCGCCTAACTGCAATGCTGCCTTAGGCCACTTGTGCAACTGAAAATGCTGATACTGTAGCCAGATCAATTCCATTTTGAGTGGCAGAAGCTGTTAATACTGTTTAGTAAGATATGCTAAGATCACTCTTCTCTGTTGGTGCTGCTCTGTGGTGCCCACATTGTTTTCTTTTTTTAAACCGACAGTTTTGAAATTGGTTGTGCTGGTGAGCTGGGGTGCAGCCCTCTGCTCTGTGGTGGGTGGATCTCTGCTGTGCTTACAGGTGTCAACCACGGGGCTCGTGCTCAGCTCCATCTTTCTCTCATCCCAAACTAGTCTCCGTCCCCCAGGCCCAACTCCGACTAGGTTTTAGGGGCTACACCATGTCTAGAGCCTACTACTCAAAACTATGGAAGTGTAGAGCCGAATACGTGTAATTACTGAAGCACGAAACTGTGTGTGACTCGCTTACACTATGTTATGATTGTGAGAGTTCATTTGGGAAGTCGGTGTGCTCCCCTGAAAGTATTTGTTTGTAAGGAATTGTGTTTGGATGTGTGAAGATGGTTGGCAACAGCCTCTAGTCATGATGTCTTGCACCTACCATTGCCATATGTGTTTTCAACCTAAAGTAAGTAAGTGCATTCAGTAAGGGATCTACTAATATTGCCAATGTCTACCATTTCATAATATACCATTATCAATACACAGTACAATGCTGCAGAGTTGGTTTGCACCATTCTATAACTCTCTGAAAATGTCCAGGTTTTCCAGAAATACTGGTTGAAAGATCCCAGAATCAGCCTGGAGGGAATAAGCAGGAAAGTTACTGGAACCATAAAACTATATTGCAGAGTAAGTGTCTATAAATATCAGCTTGATAGGACTTTGCCTGATTGTGTCCTGTTGTGGCCAACAGTTTCCCATGGAACACTCGAAAGTCAAGAGACCAGTGGCCGAGCAGAGAAGGGTGTTGCGGGCGTATTCCACCCACAAGAGTTGCTGGCTCCAGGTGGTGGGGTTTGGTGGAGACGAGGCAACGAAGAGCCGTCTCCAGGTCCTGATTGGCTCGCTCCGACTGGCCGTTGGACTGGGGGTGAAACAGTGGAGGATAGGTTGGCTGACGACCCAATGAGGGTGCAGAATGCCTTCCAGAACCGGGAAGAGAACTGAGTAGCGCGATCGGAGACCCAAGTTGCTGTGTCCATGGATCTGGAAGACGTGATGCACCATGAGCTGGGCCTTCTCCTTGGCTGAGGGTAACTTATGAAGGGGAATGAAATGGGGGGCTTTGGTAAACCTATCCACCACCGTAAGGATAGTGGTGTTTCCATCTGATGGAGGGAGACCATTGATGAAGTCCAGGGATATATGAGGCCAGAGGTAGTGAGGAACAGGGAGTGGTTGAAGGAGGCCAGCCGGAGCTTACCGCGGTGTCTTATTCTGAGCACACACAGTGCAGGGGGTGGCGAATGCGGAGACATCAGGAACCATGCTGGGCCACCAAAAGTGTTGTTGTACAAAGGCCAGGGTCTGACGGGAGCCAGGATGGCAGGCAAGTCTGGAGGAACGAGTCCATTCCAGGACCGGGGAACGAGCAGTGTCCGGGACAAACATCCACCACCGCTCTCACCTTGTCAGAGTCCATCCGAATATTTCAAGCAGCAATGACGTACCCTAGGAAGGAGATGGTGGAGTGATGCAGTTCACATTATTTTGCTTTAACAAAAAGCTGGTTCTCCAGGAGACGCTGAAGGACCTGTTGGATGTGGAGGACGTGTTCCTGAGCTGACCGGGGAAAAACGAGCTGACCGGGAAAAATGTCGTCAAGGTAGACAAACATGAACCGATTCAACATATCACGGAGCACATCGTTGACCAGGGCCTGGAACACTGCGGGAGCATTGGTCAGTCGAATGGCATTACAAGGTACTCATAGTGCCCGCTAGCCATGTTAAAAGCTGTCCATTCCATTCGTCTCCTTCCCATATCCAAACCAGATGGTAGGCGTTCCGAAGGTCCAACTTTGAGATGATCCTTGCCTCCTGGAGAGGCTCGAAAGCCGAGGAGATGAGTGGTGTCGGGTAACGTTTTTTAACGGTGATGTAATTTAGGCCCCGGTAGTCGATACACAGATGCAGGGTTTTGTCCTTCTTCTCTACATTGAAGAACCCTGCCTCGGCGGGGGAGGCAGATGGACAAATACTCCTTGCACCAAGAGAAACCTCAATGTACCTCTCCATGGTCTTGGTCTCCGGACCTGACAGGGAATACAGCCGCCCCTTGAGGTGATGTAGCACCTGGGAGAAGGTTGATAGCGCAGTTGTATGCTCAAGGGAGATATGTACAGTACCGTGGGCCTTATTGAAAACCTCCCGGAGGTCCTAGTATTCCACAGGAATGGTGGAGAGATCCGAGACTTCTCACAAGCCTGTAGGAAGACGTCCCAGGGCAGGCTGCGCTGACTTCTGACAATACGCATGGCAGAAGGGGCTCCAACCCATGATAGACCCATTAGCCCAGTTGATCAGAGGATTGTGCCTCTGGAGATGTGAAAACCCCAAAACCACGGGTGCATGAGGGGATTCAATGGACAGGAACTGCAAAGACTCACTGTGATTACCTGACACTCTTGGGTTAATGGGAAACGTAGTGTGGGTGACTGTCAATAGAGCGCCCATCCAGCGCTCTGACGTCCATGGGAATGGAGACAGATTGTGTGGGGATTCCAGCTCCAACACCAGGGTATCATACATAAAGCTCTTGTCGGTCCTAGAGTCAATGAGAACTTGGAGAGATTTGGACTGGTCACCCCACAACAGGATAGCTTGGAGAGTGGTATGAGAAATGGAAGATGGGAAACTCCCCGTATGACTCACCAGCATACTCATACCTGCTTGATGAGCCTGGTCTTTCAATGGGAGCTCTTGGTGATTAGTCTGCGTAAGAACTCTGTCTCCTGCAATCTAGCCCTTCCCAGTTGCATGGGCTCCGGAGAAGACGATTCGACAGCCCTCTGTGATTTCAGAGAGAACTTGGGTGACATCGGATCCACTCGAATATGTAGACTTCGGAGATTTCCAGGATTCTTCGGAGGTGAGGTGGAAATCGAGGATGAGCGAAGGCGACAGGGAACAGACTCCCTCTCCCTCCTACGTTCCCGTAGCCGCCCATTGATCCGGATGATCAAGGCTATGAGGGAGTTGAGGTCCATGGGCAGCTCCCGGGCTGTGGGCTCGTCTTCAATCACCTCCGTTAATCTGTGAAGGAACACATCGAACTGGGCTTCCGGGTTTCAGGCACTCTCAGCCACCAACGTGCGAAAATCCACTGCATAGTCTGCTACACTACGGGAGTCGTGACGTGGTTGGAGCAGCGTACAAGCCGCCTCTCTCCAGGACAACAGAGAATCTAACACTTTAAGTACCTCTGCCACGAACTCCTCCAGACTGAGGCAAACGTTGGATTGTTGGTTCCACACCGCCGTAGCCCAGGCGAGAGCCATTCCAGACATCAGCGTTAGCAAGTACGCTATTCTTGAGCGATCTGAGGGAAATGAAGAGTACTGCAGCTCAAAGATGAGAGAACCCTGGTAGAAAAATGCCCAGCAGGATCCTGGATCTCCAGCATAGCGCTCCGGAGGAGGTAAGCGGGGTTCTTGGGAAGCCGGAGTAGATTGGGGAGAAGAGCCACTGATAGCGGGGTAACTGACAGTATGGGGGGTTACTGTAGTGGCGGGCTGCCTAACAGACAATCTATGGAATTGCTCCAGCAATGTATTGAATGGACGGTCATGGCATTCCGCCAAGGTCGGGTATCCTTCCATAAGACCTTGCAGTAACTCATTGTGTCTTCCAATGGTGGATCTTTGGGAGGAGACGGCGTTGCGGATCTGGTCCGAGTCCGCTGGGTCAGTCATGTCCAGTTCGTACTATCAGGACTCAGGTTAAGACCCAGATGCAGACACAGGAGGCAGATGGCATGAGTCTCCAAGTTTATTATAGTTGAAGGGGCAGGCAAAAGGTAAGTCAAGGCAGGCAAAGAGTCATAATCCAAATCAGAGTCAGGCAGGTATAGGCTGGCAGGCGAGATCAGGGTCAGGACAGGCAGAAATGTTAGAACATGGAAGACTAAGAAAAACTAAAACTAGAGCACAGGAAACACGGAACGTGCTGGTAGGACTTGACGGGACAAGACGACCTGGCAACAGACAAACAGAAACACAGGTATAAATACACAGGAGATAATGGAGACAAATGGGATACACCTGGTGGGAGGGTTGAAGACAAGCACAAGACAGGAGAAAAAAAATCAGGGTGTGACACCCAGTGCCTGGTGGAAAGCAGACTGAATGTTGTCTGTGCTCAGTTCCATTCCATGTATTTTTTTATCCTGAAAAACTCCCCAGTCCTTAACGAATACAAACATACCCATAACATGATGCAGCCACCACTAGGCTTGAAAATATGGAGAGTGGTACTCAGTAATGTGTTGTATTGGATTTGCCGCAAACATAACACTTTGTTTTCAGGACAAAAGTAAATTGATTTGCCACATTTTTTTGCAGTATTACTTTAGTGTCTTGTTGCAAACAGGATAGATGTTTTGGAATATTTGTATTCTGTACAAGCTTCCTTCTTTTCACTCTGTCAGTTAGGTTAGTATTGTGGAGTAACTAAAATGTTGGTTTTTCCTATCACAGCCATTAAACTCTGTAAATCAAATCAAATCAAATCAAATGTATTTATAAAGCCCTTCTTACATCAGCTGATATCTCAAAGTGCTGTACAGAAATTCAGCCATAAACCCCAAACAGCAAGCAATGCAGGTGTAGAAGCACGGTGGCTAGGAAAAACTCCCAAGAAAGGCCAGAACCTAGGAAGAAACCAAGAGAGGAACCAGGCTATGAGGGGTGGCCAGTCCTCTTCTGGCTGTGCCGGGGGAGATTATAACAGAACATGGCCAATATGTTCAAATGTTCATAGATGACCAGCAGCATCAAATAATAATAATCACAGTGGTTGTCGAGGGTGCTACAGGTCAGCACCTCAGGAGTAAATGTCAGTTGCCTTTTCATATCCGATCATTCAGAGTATCTCTACCGCTCCTGCTGTCTGTAGAGAGTTGAAAACAGCAGGTCTGGGACAGGTAGCACGTCCGGTGAACAGGTCAGGGTTCCATAGCCGCAGGCAGAACAGTTTTAAAGTCAACATTGGTCTCATAGTGAAATCCCTGAGTGGTTTCCTTCCCCTCCATCAACTGAGTTAGGGAGGACGCTTGCATCTTTCTAGTTACTGGGTTTATTGAAACACCATCCAAAGTGTAATTAATAACTTCACCATGTTTAATGGGGTATTCAATGTCTGCTTTTACATTTTTGTTAACTGCATGTGTGACAACTCCACCAGTCCTATTTATGATATAATTTACAAAGCTAATACTGTTTTTATTTTTAAAAGTTAGTCAATTTGTATGTTTGAGTTTAACCATAATATTTGTTCTAATATTTGTTCTGTCTTTTCTGGTGGATTAAACTGAAATTGCCTGCATCTTTCTATTGGATGTTTTAAAAGTAGGGATATATTTGAGATTATTTCCTTTTCAAATAACCAAAAGTGAAAGGTTGTAATCTGAATGAAGGGGAAAAGACCATCACCCCTGTTGAGACAAAACCGCGACTCATCAGTGAAGAGCACTTTTTGCCAGTTCTGTCTGGTCCAGCGACGGTGGGTTTGGGCCCATAGGCAACATGTCTGGTGAGGACCCGCCCTACAACAGGCCTACAAGCCCTCAGTCCAGCCTCTCTCAGCCTATTTGCGGACAGTCTGAGCAATGATGGGGGGATTGTGCGTTCCTGGTGTTACTCGAGCAGTTGTTGCCATCCTGTACCTGTCCTGCAGGTGTGATGTTTGGATGTACCGATCCTGTGCAGGTCTTGTTACACATGGTCTGCCACTGCGAGGACGATCAGCTGTCCATCCTGTCTCCCTGTAGCGCTGTCTTAGGCGTCTCACAGTATGGACATTGCAATTTATTTCCCTGGCCACATCTGCAGTCCTCATGCCTCCTTGCAGCATGCCTAAGGCATGTTCACGCATATGAGCAGGGACCCTGGGCATCTTTCTTTTGGTGTTTTTCAGAGTCAGTAGAAAGGCCTCTTTAGTGTCCTAAGTTTTCATAACTGTGACCTTAATTGCCTACTGTCTGTAAGCTGTGAGTGTCTTAACGACCGTTCCACAGGTGCATGATCATTAATTGCTTATGGTTCACTGAACAAGCACGGGAAACAGTGTTAAACCCTTTACAATGAAGATTTGTGAAGTTATTTTGATTTTTATGAATTATCTTTTAAAGACAGGGTCCTGAAAAAGGGACGTTTCTTTTTTTGCTGAGTTTAGTAACGTTAGTAGTAGTAGTAGAAGCTAACTAGCTAGTGGAAGTAAGTTAATGTTAGTCCCTCAACCTGCTAAGATGAAGCGTAAAGTAGGTACAGTACCTGCTGCAGAAAGGTGAGAAAGGTGAGATTTAAACATTACTTTCTGTAGGTAACTTAGCTAGCAAGATCTTATGTCTGGCTGGTGCTTATTGACTAAGTAAGCTAATAATGATGTCACGACTTCCGCTGAAGTTGGCTCCCCTGCCTGTTCGGGTGGTGCTCGGCGGTCGTCGTCACCGTCCTACTAGCCGCCACCGATCCCTTTTTCGTTTGTCTGTTTGTTTTGTCTTATTCGTTTCACCTGTGTTCTGTTGTATGGCTTAATGAGCTTCCCTATTTTCAATACGTGTACCCGCCCTTGTTTTGTGCAGGATTGTCTTTATGTTACATGTGTGCATTTTAGGTAGAGGTGGTTATATTTTCTGGACTTGGCACCCTGTGTTTTTGGGTAGTCACTTTGTTGTCCGCGCCCTGTGTTGTTGGGCTTGTCATTTTTGTGTGCCGTATTAAAGAGCGCTTTTCCCAAGTGGAACTCTCTGTGCCTGATTCCTTCACCCACCTAGTCCCGCATGACAGAATCCCGCACCTAACAACATGGAATCAGCAGGAGCAGCCGCACCTCCTCTCCCATCGATGGAGGAAAGGGTCCTCCAACATACCAGTGTTCTCCACAGGATTGGTTCAGCGATGGATCTAATGATGGAGAGGATGGATTGATGGGAGAGGAGTGGCCTTCCCACCTCATCTCCAGCACCCCCTCCACTAGCACCTCCTGCCCCTGCTACCGCATCTGGCTCCGGGGCTCTTCGGCTGGTGTTCGCACGGGAGTATGATGGAACGGCGGCTGGGTGTCAGGGGTTCCTCCTACAACTTGAACTTTACCTGGCGACCGTTCATCCTACTCCCTCCGGAGAGGAGAGCGTGAGCGCCCTCGTCTCCTGTCTGACTGGACGAGCCCTAGAGTGGGCAAACGCAGTGTGGAATGGCCCAGACTCGGCGAGGGATCACTACCCCGAGTTCACCCGCCGATTCTGAGCTGTATTTGATCACCCACCAGAGGGTCGTGCGGTGGGTGAACGGCTGTTCCACCTGCGTCAGGAGACGAGGAGCGCGCAGGACTTTGCCCTGGAGTTCACGACCTTGGCCGCAGGAGCGAGGTGGAATGACAGGGCCTTGATAGACCATTTCCGATGTAGCCTCAGGGAGGACATTCGCAGGGAGCTAGCGTGTCGGAACACCACCCTCATGCTGGATGAGCTCATCGACATGTCCATCCGTCTTGACAACCTGCTGGCTGCCTGCGGGTGTTCGGAACAGGTCCTGTCGTTTCCACCTCCCGGCCCTCCTGCTCCTATCCCTATGGAGTTAGGGGGGGGGGGGGGCGGCAGCTTCGAGGGGGACCGGAGGAGGAGTTTCCTCCTGCACCAGTTGTGGTCGGCGAGGACACGCAACCGACCGGTGCTGGAGGAACTTGTCTGGGAGTCGGGAGGGCAAGCGGAGCACTACTCGATCACCCCAGGTGAGTCAGCACCAGACTCACCCAGAGCTTCCTGTCGGTCATATGTATGTGTTAACCTCTTTCCCTGGGTTTTCTCCCTCTCTACAGCATAAGGCGCTAGTCGATTCAGGCACAGCTGGGAATTTCATGGATCTGGGGCTTGCGTTAAGGCTAGGGATTCCCCTTGTGTCGTTAGACCTCCCTTTCCCCATGCACTCCTTAGATAGCCGACCATAAGGGTCAGGAGTGGTCAGGGAGGCCACGGTGCCACTGGACATGGTAACGCAGGGGAGTCATAAGGAGCAGATTAGTCTGTTCCTTATCGATTCACCTGCGTTTCCAGTGGTGTTGGGAATTCCCTGGCTAGCTCAGCACAACCCGGTGATTTCCTGGCGACGGGGCTCTTAAGGGGTGGTCAGAGGAGTGTTCAGGCAGGTGTATATGAGTTGCCGTTGGTGTGACTATGGTGGAGAGTCCAGACCAGGTTTCCACCGTGCGCATTCCCTCTGAATATGCCGATGTGGCTATCGCCTTCATTAAAAGGAATGCAACCCAATTACCACCCCATCGTCGAGGGGACTGCGCGATAGACCTCCCGGAAAATGCTGCACTTCCTAGGAGTCACGTGTACCCCTTGTCCCAGGAGGAGACAGTAGCTATAGAGACATATGTTGCTGAATCGCTGGGACAGGGGTACATTCGGCCCTCCGCATCACCCGTTTCCTCAAGCTTCTTTTTTGTGAAGAAGGAGGGAGGTCTGCGTCCGTGCATTGATTATCAAGGTCTGAATTCCATCACAGTGGGGTTTAGTTACACACTACCTCTCATCGCTACAGCGGTGGAATCATTTCACACGCGCTTCTTCACAAAACTGGACCTGAGAGGTGCGTATAATCTGGTGCATATCCGGGGAGAAGATGAGTGGAAAACCGCATTTAGTACTACATCTGGCCATTATGAGTACCGCGTCATGCCATATGGGTTGAAAAATGCTCCAGCTGTCTTCCAATCCTTCGTAGATGAGATTCTCCGAGACCTGCTCGGGCAGGGAGTGGTAGTGTACATCGATGACATCTGAATCTATTCTGCCACACGCGCGGAGCACGTGTCTCTGGTGCTTAAGGTACTTGGGCGACTGCTGGAGCATGACCTATATTGCAAGGCGGAGAAATGTGTGTTGTTCAAACAGGCCGTTTCCTTCCTGGGTTATCGTATTTCCACCTCCGGGGTGGTGATGGAGTGTGACCTCGTTACAGCCGTGCGTAATTGGCCAACTCCGACCATGGTGAAAGAGGTGCAGCGGTTTTTAGGGTTTGCCAGGGTTTTGGTCAGGTGCGCTTGCGTTGGCCAGCAGAGGCGGGCAGTACGTGCCGAGGGGGGTCCGGGATAAGCTAATCCGTTGGGCTCATACTCTCCCCTCCTCGGGTCATCCTGGCATCGAGAGGACAGTGCGGAGTCTTAGAGGGAGATACTGGTGACCCATGTTGGCTAAGGACGTGAGATTTTATGTCTCCTCCTGCTTGGTGTGCGCTCAGAGCAAGGCTCCTCTTGCCGAGAGGGAAGTTACAGCCGCTCCCCGTTCCACAACGGCCGTGGACACACTTATCGGTGGACTTTCTTACCGACCTTCCCCCGTCCCAGGGAAGTACTACGATCCTGGATCGGTTTTCTAAGTCCTGCCTTCTCATCCCCTTGCCCGGTCTCCCTACGGCCCTGCAGACTGCGGAGGCCTTGTTTACCCATGTCTTCCAGCACTATGAGGTGCCTGAGGACATCGTTTCTGATCGGGGCCCCCAATTCACGTCCAGAGTTTGGAGGGCGTTTATGGAGAGACTGGGGGTCTCGGTCAGCTTGACCTCGGGTTTTCACCACGAGAGTAATGGGCAGGTGGAGTGCGTAAACCAGGATGTGGGCAGGTTTCTGTGGTCATATTGCCGGGACCGGCCTGGTGAGTGGGCGAGGTATGTTCCTTGGGCTGAACTCCCTCTGCCACTCCTCAGCAAACATGTCCCCTTTTGAGTGTGTGTTGGGTTACCAGCCGGTCCTGGCCCCATGGCATCAGAGCCAGACCGAGGCTCCTGCGGTAGAGGAATGGGTACAGCGCTCCAAGGACACCTGGAAAGCGCTCCAGGAGTCGCTAAGACTAGCGAGAGAACGGCAGAAGAGGAGTGCTGACCAGCACCGCAGTGAGGCCCCCGTGTTCGCACCGGAGAACCGGGTCTGGCTCTCGACCCGAAACCTGCCCCTCGGCCTGCCCTGTCGGAAGCTGGGGCCGCAGTGTGTGGGGCCATTTAAAATCCCGGGGAGAATAAACGAGGTGTGTTACAGGTTACAACTTCCTTTGGTGTTACCGTATTAACCCCTCGTTTCATGTGTCTCTCCTCAGGCCGGTGGTGGCTAGTCCCCTGCAGGAAGGTGAGGTGCCTGAGGTCCTTCCACCCCCTCTAGACATCGAGGGGTCCCCGGCGTACACAGTACGTGGCATTCTGGGCTCGAGACGCTGGGTGAGGGGCCTACAGTACCTCGTGGACTGGGAGGGGTACGGTCCGGAGGAGAGATGCTAGGTTCCGGTGGGGGACATTTTGGATCCTTCTCTCCTGAGAGACTTCCTCCACCCAGATCGCCCGGCGTCTAGCCCTCCGGGTCGTCCTCGAGGCCGGTGGCGGTGCACTGCGGGAGCCGCGCGTCAAGGAGGGTACTGTCACGACTTCCACCGAAGTTGGCCCCCCTGCCTGTTCGGGCGGTGCTCGGTGGTCGTCGTCACCGTCCTACTAGCCACCACCAATCCCTTTTTCGTTTGTCTGTTTGTTTTTTCTTATTTGTTTCACCTATGTTCTGTTGTATGGCTTTATGAGCTTCCCTATTTTAAGTACGTGTACCCGCCCTTGTTTTGTGCGGGATTGTCTTTATGTTACGTGTGTGGACTTGGCACCCTGTGTTCTGGACTTGGCACCCTGAGTTTTTGGGTAGTCACTTTGTTGTCCGCGCCCTGTGTTGTTGGACTTGTCGTTTTTGCGTGCAGTATTAAAGAGCACTTTTCCCCAGTGGAACTCTCTGCGCCTGATTCCTTCACCCACCTAGTCCCGCATGACAAATGAACTGCAGTTAGTGCTGATTTTGTGTGTGTGTGTGTGTGTGGCATCTGAGCAGATCATCTTGAACTTCATCCAGTTACATCAGCCAATAGATTAAGTTAAAATCAGCCTTTTTATTGGTGTGGGTATAATTCACAAACCACCTTTCCTGCTTACTGAAAGGCAAATGTAGAACAGGCATAATGTTGAGGATACTACATGAATTGCTACGGCAATTGGCCGGCTTTGCTGAATGTACATCTACCACCTTTCAGGGGTGCTGATGATCAATGATACAGAGAACGTCTGATATTACTTGATTACTGATTTCCCCCAGACTCTCTCTCCCTCTGTCTCATTCACATGACCATTCACACAGTCCAGTCCCTCAGCCCTATCCAGAATATCTCAATGTCCTACAACACCCTGATGAGAAGCCAAAAGCCTAGCCCCTTGACTGGTCCCACAGGCGAGGGGTGCCAGGATTATGGGAGAAAGTGGGCACAGGTGGTCTAAAGTGCCTGGCAGAGGGCCCACCAGAAACGCAAGGGGTGGTTGGTCTGGGGACAGCTCAGGTGGTGATGAAACCATTTTTTCCAGTGTTAATGGTTCTGAAAGTTAAGGTTTCTCTAACACAATAGGCTGCAGCTTTACAATTTTACAGCTACAGTAGAATTCAAAATGTGTTTGACAGTAATCAATATGTTAAATTATAGGCCATATCAAGATGCATTGTCACAGCTCAGTGATATCACTCACAGATGTGTTTAGATCGACAGATCTAAAATGTATTTTTTTTCTATTGAGTTTAGAAACAAGATGATATACTTCATTCAGTTGTGGCTCTCTAGCTCTGACAAAGACTTACTCATGTACAGTACCAGTCAAAAGTTTCGACACACCTACTCATTCAAGGGTTTTTTCTTTATTTTGACTATTTTCTACATTGTAGAATAATATTGAAGACATCAAAACTAAGAAATAACACATATGGCATCATGTAGCAACCAAAAAGTGTTAAACAAATAAAAAATAGATTTGAGATTTGAGATTCTTCAAAGTAGCCACCCTTTGTATTGATGACAGCTTTACACACTCTTGGCATCCTCTCAGCCAGCTTCATGTGGTAGTCACCTGGAATGCATTTCAATTAACAGGTGTGCCTTGTGAAAAATTAATTCATGGAATTTATTTCCTTCTTAATGCGTTTGAGCCAAACAGTTGTGTTGTGACAAGGTAGGGGTGGTATACAGAAGATAGCCCTATTTGGTAAAATACCAAGTCCATATTATGGCAAGAACAGCTCAAATAAGCAAAGAGAAATGACAGTCCATCATTACTTTAAGACATGAAGGTCAGTCAATACGGAAAATTTGAAGAACTTTGAAAATATATTCAAGTGCAGTCGCAAAAACCATCAAGCACTATGATGAAACTGGCTCTCACGAGGACCAGAAAGGAAGACCCAGAGTTACCTCTGTTGCAGAAGATATGTTCATTAGAGTTAACTGCACCTCAGATTGCAGCCCAAATAAATACTTCACAGATTTCAAGTAACAGACACATCTCAACATCAACTGTTTTAGAGGAGACTGCATGAATCAGGCCTTCATGGTCAAATTGCTGCAAAGAAACCACTACTAAAGGACACCAATAATAAGAAGAGACTTGCTTGGGCCAAGAAACACGAGCAATGGACATTGTACCGGTGGAAATCTGTCCTTTGGTCTGATGAGGCCAGATTTGAGATTTTTTTTGGTTCCAACCGCTGTGTCTTTGTGAGACGTGTTCATGTGTAATGAGTGCGCTGAGAGTCAGGAAGCAAGTACAGGGAGTGAGTGTTTTAATAAATAAACAACGCGCCGATACGAAACAGAGTCAATGACACCTTAAGAAAGAACCAAGGGGAGAGAGAGATATAGGGAAGATAATCAAGGAGGTGATGGAGTCCAGGTGATGAGGCGCTGGTGTGCTTGACAATCAGCAGTCTGATGACCTAGAGGCCGGAGAGGGAGTATACGTGACATCATGTATGTGTTGAATAAACCCTCATTCCATATCACGTTGGACTCAGTTTATTACTGTAACAGAGTTAAACATCAAATCAGGTTAAAAGTGATTTGAAACAATGCCAGCAAAATATAACCTAGACTAATTTACTGGCTTACTGCAGTGAGTTGGAAGAAGCTACATATGCAGTCGTCTTCCACATGATTAGTTGACTATTTGAATCAGCTGTGTAGTATTAGGACAAAAACCAAAACATGCACCCCTTGGGGTCCCGAGGACCAAGTTTGGTAAACCCTGGATAATAGGCACATTTTGTGTGAACTCAAAGCCTTTGGATCTCAAGCCTTAACCTCCTGCTCTCTGCCCTTACTCATTTGGGCTGCTCAGTTATTGAAGGTGAATTACTGCCATCTGCTGGATCATAAAAATACTGCCACTGTGATACATTCCATTACCACTCTTACATTCGTAATGTTGATCACAACCATCAAAGCAACATTTTCCATGCAAATGAAGGGCATTTCGTTAATTTTAACATTTGCTCGGTACATGAAGGGTGTCATTTCCAATGCTATCGAGTTGCCGACACCGATTGGAGGGTGAGTGTTGAGACAATATCCTCTCTGTATCTATTTGCAGATCCAGAGGCGTCAGGCAGTAGGTCCTCTGTTATCCTGGTCAAATGAATTGTGGTAGAAAATTCCCATCACATTCTGATTCATAATCTAGCTTTTTTTTGTGGCCATGGAGCCTTTGGGCCAGCATAGTGCCCATCTAAATTCTAATGACAAATACCATACTAGATCTATTATACCTAACCCCTACTTTCAGCCTTGTACACGTTTGGAATTACTATATCCTATGGGAGCAGCCAGAACATTTTGGATACTGAAGTTTCCAGACCAAGGGCACAAATTAGCTAAATTTACTACAAAAAATATCAGATATACCACGTGGTACACATTGTTGAACAGGGTTTGAATAGGGTTTGATGTGTCTGACTGAGCCAAAACCAACTGGCAAATGGGGTTTATGCTTCAAGTCACCCTTTGAAATGTCAAACTCCATACAAGTGTCATCTGTCAACTTTCAGTAAAAAAACAAAATCACACTTGAAGCAACCGTAAACATTTAATTAAACCGATTGAATCAAAGTTGAACAAGAGTTAGCAAAGTTTAGGATGAAGGGTATAAAGTCGTCGATGTTGTCTGGCAGCATGGGATTGGTGCCAACAGCTAAACAACTTCCCCTAATGTATCCTGGAGAGAAAGAGAACAGGTGGCAGTGGAGTTATCGTTCAAATGATGTAGAAGGGGATTGAGTACTCTAACAGACAGGAAAATAGCCTGATGTGGACACCAGTTCAGCGGGAAACTATGTGAAAGTGTCAAGGAGTCATCTGTAGTTGATACCACACAACATGAGAAAGAGACACACCTTGAGAGCATCATGCCAAACAGGAATTGTAAAGAAGGGTCTTTCCTTGAAATACAGGGAAGGAGAGGAGGGTCTCAGTTGAGGTTCAAGCGTTCCGAATATGCTCTGTCCAGTTGTCCCTCAAACAGGCCTGTAGGTGCCATCAACCGGCCTACATACCATCTGAGTGAGTGAACTGTGAGGATGGCAGAGAGAGAGAGAGAGATGAATTATCAATGTTGAGCATTCAATAAAAAAAATATAGTGTAATACTGTTCCAGAGTCAGATTGTCTCAGCACAGTAGGTTACAGCAGAGTTAGAGAGATATGCAAACATACAGTCATGGGGCCAGGTGTATTGCTTCTCATTAGGGTGTTGTAGGAGGAAGTAGTGTAGGACCTTGAGAGCTTCTGGATAGGGCTGAGTGACTGGAATGTGTGAATGGTACTGTGAATGAGAGAGAGGGAGAGAGAGGGCGGGTGAGAGAGTGGTGGGAGTGGTCAGTAATCAAGTAATATCAGACTTTCTCCATATCACTGATCATCAGCCCCCCCTGAAAAGGTGTTAGGTTTGCATTCAGAAAAGTAGGCCAACGGTTGTAGCAATTCAATGAAGCATCCTCACCATTGTGCTTTTTCTACATCTGCCTTTCAGTAAGCAGGGAAATAGGTTCATGAGTTACACCCACAACAATCAAAAGTCGAATTGCAACTCACTGTATTGGCTGGTGTAACTAGATAACGTTCATGGTGATCTGCACAGATGCCACACTGTGTCCTTCTCCTGCGGGAACATTCTGAACCCACCCACACACACACAATATCAGCATGGGCTATAGCTTAGTCAGCCATTCTAATAATTTGGTCAGGTATTTTTTTTATATATTTTTTTAACGTGTCACAATCTAGCATAATGGTAGCCTACTTTCTGTGCTTTACAAGGGAGATTTTCAAGCATTTTGAATGAACAGCTGGTTGGGAGCCAAATGATGATATATACAAGAAAATACACTTTTTCACAAACACACAGTGTCTAAACTCTGGTGTCCAAACACCCAGCGCGCCCTAGATCTTCTGTCGAATGGACAAGGTAGGGTCACCCAGCCACATAATAATACACACAGGCAAAAGTGACCTGAGAGCACAGCGGGAAAGGGTGGCCACAGCACTCAAGGGAGTGATTGAAAGAGCTTCTTCTACAAGCGGTTATCTCCACCTTGTTACCACGAAAAGACTTCCACCTGTTTACCATGCAGCGGGTAAACGCAAGTATTTCCCGTGACTGTGCTTCAAAACCAAATGTTTACCTGGCCCACCGCTCTACCCTGGACTTCAACAGCCTTTACGACCAGGTCCACCTGTACAAGGCAGCAGTGCCCAACTTCGCCCGGACCCTAAAGGGCATTGCCCTCAAAAGCAGCCCCAACAAGTCACACAGGAGCAACAGATCAATACACACCTCGACCAGACCAGCGAGACACTCTCCCAGACCTCCGGGTCACAACTCCTGCAGCTCTGTCGCACACTGGGTATGTACATAGTCAATGGTAGGCTACAAGGGGACTCCTATGGTAGGTACACCTATAGCTCATCTCTTGGCAGTAGTACTGTAGACTACTTTGCCACTAACCTCAACCCAGAGTCTCTTAGAGCGTCGTTCACAGTCAGCCCACTGACACCCCTATCAGATCACAACAAAATCACAGTGTACCTGAACAGAGCAATACTCAATCATGAGGCATCAAAGCCAAAGGAATTGAAAAATATTAAGAAATGCTATAGATGGAAGGAATGCCGTGTGGAAACCTCCCAAATAATAATTAGGCAACAACAAATTCAATCCCTTTTAGACAACTTCCTGGACAAAACGTTCCACCGTAATAGTGAAGGTGTAAACTTGGCAGTAGAAAACCTAAACGGTATATTTGACCTCTCAGCCTCCCTATCTAATCTGAAAAGGTCAAACAGAAAACCTAAGAAAATGAACAACACTGACAAATGGTTTGATGAATTTGAGAAACCTATCCAACCTAAAACATAGTGACCCAGAAAACCTGAGTCCATGCCTTCACTCTGGTGAATCACTCAAATAATCCAGAAATACACTACAGAAAAAGAAGGAACAGCACATCTGAAATCAGCTCAGTGTAATTGAAGAACCCATAGACTCTAACCACTTCTGGGAAAATTGGAAAACACTAAACAAACAACAACACAAAGAGTTATCTATCCAAAATGGAGATGTATGGGTAAACCACTTCTCCAATCTTTTTGGCCCTACAACAAAGAACAAACAGCAAACACATATGCATGATCAAACACAAATCTTAGAATCACCTATTAAAGACTAGCAGAACCCACTGGATTCTCCAATTACATTGAATGAACTACAGGACAAAATACAAACCCACAAACCCAAAAAGGCCTGTGGTGTTGATGGTATCCTCACTGAAATAATAAAATATACAGACAACAAATTCCAATTGGCTATACTTAAGCTCTTTAACATCATCCCTAGCTCTGGCATCTTCCCCAATATTTGGATCCAAGGCCTGATCACCCCAGTCCACAAAAGTGGAGACAAATGTGACCCCAATAACTACAGTGGGATATGCGTCAACAGCAACCTTGGGAAAATCCTCTGCATTATCACTAACAGCAGACTTGTACATTTCCTCAGTGGAAACAATGTACTGAGCAAATGTCAAATTAGATTTTTACCAAATTACCATATGACAGATCACATGTTCACCCTGCACACCCTAATTGACAAACAAACAAACCAAAACAAAGGCAAAGTGTTCTCATGCTTTGTTGATTTCAAAAAAGCCTTTGACTCAATTTGGCATGAGGGTCTGCTATACATATTGATGGTGGGGGAAAAACATACAACATTATAAAATCCATGTACACAAACAGCAAGTGTGCGGTTAAAATTGGCAAAAAACACACATTTCTTTCCACAGGGTCGTGGGGTGAGACAGGGAAGCAGCTTAAGCCCCACCGTCTTCAACATATATATCAATGAATTGGCGAGGGCACTTGAACAGTCTGCAGCACCCAGCCTCACCCTACTAGAATCTGAAATTAAATGTCTTCTGTTTGCTGATGATCTGGTGCTTCTGTCACCAACCAAGTAGGGCCTACAGCAGCACCTAGATCTTCTGCACAGATTCTGTCAGACCTGGGCCCTCAGTAAGACAAAAAATAATGGTGTTCCAAAAAAGGTCCAGTCGCCAGGACCACAAATAAAATTCCATGTAGGCACCATTGCCATAGAGCACACAAAAAACTATACATACCTTGGCCTAAACATTAGCGCCACAGGTAACTTCCACAAAGCTGTGAATGATCTGAGAGACTAGGCAAGAAAGGCATTCTATGTCATCAAAAGGAACATAAAATTCGACATACCAATTAGGATCTGGCTAAAAATACTTGAATCAGTTATGGAACCCAATGCCCTTTATGGTTGTGAGGTCTGAGATCAGCTCACCAACCAAGAATTCACAAAATGGGACAAACAACAAATTGAGACTATGCACTCAGAATTGTGCAAAAATATCGTCTGTGTACAATGTAGAACACCAAATAATGCATGCAGAGCAGAATTAGGCCGACACTCGCTAATTATCAAAATTCAGAAAGAGACATTCAATTCTACAACTACCTAAAAGGAAGCGATTCCCAAACCTTCCATAACAAAGCCATCACCAACAGAGAGATGGACCTGGAGAATAGTCCCCTAAGCAAGCTGGTCCTGGGGCTCTGTTCACAAACAGACCCCACAGAGCCCCAGGACAGCAACACAATTAGACCCAACATAATCATGCGAAAACAAAAAGATAATTACTTGACACATTGGAAAGAATTAACAAAAAAACTGAACAAACTATAAGGCCATTTGGCCCTAAACAGAGAGTACACTATGGCAGAATACCTGACCATTGTGACTGACCCAAATTTAAGGAACACTTTGACTATGTACATACTCAGTGAGCATAGCCTTGCTATTGAGAAAGGCTGCCGTAGGCAGAACTAGCTCTCAAGAGAAGACAGGCTATGTGCACACTGCCCACAAAATGAGGTGGAAACTGAGCTGCACTTCATAATCTCCTGCCAAATGTATGACCATATCAGAGAAACATATTTCCATCAGATTACACAGATCCACAAAGAATTCGAAAACAAACCCAATTTTGATAAACTCCCATATCTACTGGGTGAAATACCACAGTGTGCCATCACAGCAGCAAGATTTCTGACCTGTTGCCACAAGAAAAGGGCAACCAGTGAAGAACAAACCCCATATTTATGTTTATTCATTTTCCTTTTTGTACTAAAACTATTTGCACATCCTTACAACACTGTATATAGACATACTATGACATTTGAAATGTCTTTATTCTTTTGGAACTTCTGTGAGTGTAATGTTTACTGTAAATGTTTATTATTTATTTTACTTTTGTTTATTATCTATTTCACTTGTTTTGGCAATGTAAACATATCCCATGCCAATAAAGCCCCTTAAATTGAAATTCAATTGAAATTGAAATGAGAGAGGGATTAATCTTTCTCCCTCTCAGTGGCGATTTTATCATGTAATCTTGGTAGGGTGCAACTTTGGTTTTAGAAGTGGGGGGGGGGCATAATTATTCTATATATATTTTTTTAAACACTCCAAACAGCCTACTCGACCGCTCTGAGGCATCCGCATGGTCCTAAAGCACACCATTGCCTCGGTTTGTATCACATTCCAATGCTAAACTGGGGGGGGACAAAAATGCAACAAGAATGTGGGGGGACGTGTCCCAGGACTGAAGTGGCACCTTCGCACTCATTGCTGAATTTGAGATTTTCAACTTGTTGTGTAATGTTTATGTCCAATGGCCGATGAGCACCGATACGTTTTATCTATAATTTATCTTCATATGAAAAATATTGAAAAGGATTTGCCAGTAGATTGCCGACCTGATGAATGATTATGACTGCTTGTCTACCTTGCTAGCTAAAATTTTAAAAGTATGGTGTTGACATGATTCATCCGATCAAAGCCACGGTAGATATAATGTGATTTGACGTTGTTTTATCTGTGGCCAATGACCTTGAGCCTTATTGGATGGCAACTTCTGATGTAAGTCAATGGCAGCACCCAAGGGGGTTGAATTTTCGAGCTCTCCCGTAGATTTTTCAGTGATGTCGTGTCCCCACGAGTGACAGAACACTGAGCCAATCACGGCGCATCTAGAGAACATTACCAACCCCTGTGCTCCATATTTTCTGCTGGCTGCCCCACCACAACAGGAAGTACTGAGCTAGGCTGAAACATCTGCATTTTGAAGCTGCCTTACTTAAGAAAACAAAAAAGAGACCATGTTGGTATGCGCCTTTATTAACTTTTTACATTGTTTGCAAACTGATATGTGACACATATTAATTCCCCAAAAAACATGCAAAATATTGCGTCGCCGCTGCTTCCTCTCTACCGCACCTGCTGTCTCGACCTCAGAATGCTCGGCTATGAAAAGCCAACTGACATTTACTCCTGAGGTGCTGACATGTTGCACCCTCTACAAGTACTGTGATTATTCTTTGACCCTGCTGGTCATCTATGAACATTTGAACATCTTAAAGAACATTTTGGCCTTAATGACCCTGTACTCTTATAATCTCCACCTGGCACAGTCAGAAGAGGACTGGCCACGCCTCAGAACCTGGTTCCTCTCTAGGTTTCTTCCTAGGCTCTTTCCTTTCTAGGGAGTGTTTCCTAGCCACTGTGCTTCTACAGCTGCATTGCTTGCTCTTTGGGGGTTTTGGGCTGGGTTTCTGTATAAGCACTGTGTGACATCTGCTGATGAAAAAAGGGATTTATAGTCAAATATGGTATATCACCCAGCCCAAGGGACAGTTTATACACTATATATACAAAAGTATGTGGACACTGCTATAGATTCTGCTATTTCAGTCACACCTGTTGCTGGCAGGTGTATAAAATCAAGCACATGGCCATGCAATCTCCATAGACAAACAGCAGTAGAATGGCCTTCCTGAATTTTTTAAATAATGTTTTTATTTAACTAGGCAAGTCAGTTACAAACAAATTCTTATTTTCAATGACAGCCGAGGAACAGTGGGTTAACTGCCTGTTCAGGGGCAGATTTCTACCTTGTCAGCTCAGGGGTTTGAACTTGCAACCTTCTGGTTACTAGTCCAACACTAACCACTAGGCTACCCTGCCTAGAAAATAGTACAGTGACTTTCAACATGGCACCGTCATAGGATGCCACCTTTCCAACAAGCCAGTTCATCACATTTCTTCCCTGCAAGAGCTGCCACGGTCAACTGTAAGTGCTGTAATTGTGAAGTGAAAATGTCTTGGAGCAGCAACGGCTCAGCCACAAAGTGGTAGTCCACACAAGCTCACAGAACGGGACCCATAGCGAGTAAAAATCGTCTGTCTTCAGTTGCAACACTCACTACAGAGTTCCAAACTGCCTCTGGAAGCAACGTCAGCACAAGAACTGTTCATCGGGAGCTTGATGAAATAGGTTTCCATGGCTGAGCAGCCGCACACAAGCCTAAGATCACCAAGCACAATACCAAGAGTTGGCTGAAGTGGTGTAAAGCTCGCCGCCATTGGAGCAGTGGAAACGCGTTTGCTGGAGTGATGAATCACGCTTCACCATCTGGCAGTCCAACAGCCAAATCTGGGTTTGGCGGATGCCAGAAGAACGCTACCTGCCCCAATGCATAGTGCCAACTGGAAAGTTTGGTGGAGGAGGAATAATGGTCTGTGGATGTTTTTCATGGTTCGTGCTAGTTCCAGTGAAGGGAAATCTTAACACTACAGCATACAATTACATTCTAGACTATTCTATGCATCCACCTTTGTGGAAACAGTTTGGGGAAGGCTCTTTCCTGTTCCAGCATGACAATGCCCCACTGCACGAAGTGAGGTTCATACAGAAATGGTTTGTTGACATCAGTGTGGAAGAACTTGACTGGCCTGCACAGAGCCCTGACTATACACCCATCGAACACCTTTGAGATGAGTTGGTATGTCGACTGCGAACCAGGCCTAATCACCCAACATCAGTGCCCGACTTCACTAACGCTCTTGTGACTGAATGGAAGCAAGTCCCCGCAGCATTGTTCCATGTGGAAATCCTTCCCAGAAGAGTGGAGGCTGTTATAGCAGCAAAGGGGGGACCAACTCCATATTAATGCACATGATTTTGGAATGAGATGTTCAACAAGCAGGTGTCCACATACTTTTGGTCATGTAGTGTATCACAATGGCTCATGTTGTGGTATGACATTTACATTACATTTACATTTAAGTCATTTAGCAGACGCTCTTATCCAGAGCGACTTACAAATTGGTGAATTCACCTTCTGACATCAGTGGAACAGCCACTTTACAATAGTGCATCTAAATCATTTAAGGGGGGGTGAGAAGGAATGAAAAGTTATTATTTCCCTTACTAGACATGTTTGATTTGATTCGAATAATATGCTGTCTGGTAAGAAAGTCTTGAAAGGGGAAAATGTATTTCTCATAAGAGCAAGTAATGACGCTCTGCAGAAAGTACCAGAAAGTACTAGAATGACTATATGTGACCTGTAGGGGGAGACAATATCCAGTGATTGGACATTTTGAGAGAGTTACGAAAGGTGATATGAGGTACTCCAGGCATCCTTCGATCTCAAAGAAAATGGTTTATGTTTAAAAAAAAAAAAAAAATTAAAATGTGAGTCCCATTTAACATTTCCAAAATTGTGTATGGTAATATCTAGAGGGGAGGCTTGCAGTGTAGCCTAATAAGCTAACAGTTACAACAGTACTCTAACACCTCTACAACTGAACAGTAGTTAGTTACACTCTACCCTGTGTGTTTACTAGTATAGACTACACTTCAAACAGTTCATCCAGATTGGATTTATACTTTTTCTTGTGAAGTGGCCTCGCCTATAGATTTAGGCTGATTGTTGCTATGATACAACTGTTATTCGTGCAGTACCATAGCGCAATTCATAAACGTAGTAACTAATAGTGTCTCAACAACACGGCAAAAATCATTAGAACTCAGTGAGATGTTATGACCATTAATTTCATAGCAGAGGGGGAGGAGTTAGTGTGTGTGAGGGGGGTCATTACAACAAATGTGTCCCTGACTGAAGTAGTCCAATTTCCGCCCCACAGCCGTCCGCAACGTCTACCAAAGGACGCATTTAATGGGACTCAAATCTTCATTTTCAACTCTTACGTGACTGTCACGTTCCAGCTTGGACTCCGCAAGCCGCCCATAGTAATTGTATTACATGACTGAGAATTTTGTACAAACGGCAAGCTAGTGCGCTTGAGTAGTGTCCCACCAAAGATAACCAACGACAGAAAGATGGATGTGCACTTTCCCACTAGTAGTATCTTGTCCATTGTCCTTCAAGCGCTCTTGTTGTCGTATTCATATGGTTCGTTGGAGCCCTACGACCTTTTATACAATAATGCCGTCGACGCCTTTTACAGAAGTGACTATAAAGATGTAGTGCGATACATGGAGGGAGCGCTCAGCAGCTACGCAGAGGTCCGCCAGACTAAAGTCCGATGTCGACTGAGGTGCCAGGACCAGCACCCGTTTGACTCTGTTTCCATGGACCTGCAGTTCTTTGACGTGGTTCTCCGAAGATCAAAGTGTCAAAACGAGTGCATCGAAGAGAAGGTTGGAACGCAGTCCATGCACAAAGTCAGCGAGGATGTCAACCAGGATTTCCAGAGACGAATCCCGTACAATTATCTTCAGTTGGCGTATCAGAAGGTAAGGTGATTTTTTTTATAAGTATATCTGACAATCAACGTTTGATAGGAAAGTTCTGGATATTAGTCACCCACCTTTATTAGGCTTACAGCGTATCATTCGGTGACCTACATACAAAGGCTACTGCGATAAACTCGTGCGCAGCTGGATTTTCACCGCTGTTGCTGCTGCTGAGCAACGTGAAGCCGTCGGTGTTGAGGTTTTTGGGGCGACGCAAGAAGAGATACAATGTTTACATAAGTCTCTGATAGAGCCTACCTACTGTATCATCAGTTTTTGTTGCAAATCATTTTGGGGACTTGAGTGGAACTTTGTTTCTGTTTTTTCAGGAGTGTCCTCCTTCTCAGCTCTGTTATTAGCCTATGTATAGCCCTAACACAAAGGGCTATTGTAGCCAATGATAAGCAGCTTTGTGCTTCTATTTCTGTGCGTTTTAGTTCTGAGATATGTTGTGTGTCTATTGCAATATAGACCTGCGGGGAAATGAAGCAAAATGTGTGCGCAGGTTCGAGGGAGGGAGAAATTTCCATCACTCACGTGAAGTGTGGTCACAAAACTTTCTATCTTTATAATTTAACGTAAACACGACGTGCTCACACACGCACATATACATCAATACCAGTGACATGCGGTGAGGTCTGATGCCGCGTTCAAAACAACTGGGATCTCGAAATCTCTGACTTCAGTGCGTTCAAGACAACTGGTAACGCAAAAAAAAACGAGCTTTGACTGGGAAATTCGTTTTGAAATGTCATCTAACCCGGAATTGCTAACCGGAAACTCTGGCATCTTTCTAAAACTCCGACTTTCTGAGTTGAAGATCACTGACATCATGATTTGACCTCGTCATTTTCCAAATGTCTTGAAACCACCATGAGGTCAGGTCAGTCTTTCCAAAGATACCACTGAGATTGAAATGATCATGCTATTTTCTGGCCCTTCCTTTGAAGTGGGTCCTTAAACTCAGGTCTTGGTCTTCCATCCCTTATCACCCCGTTACGCTAGAAAGTCACACGTTTAAAACGGTTTCAGATGCAATATAATAGCCACCCTGATCAGTTTACTTTTATTTAGAAGTAAAACGGATGTAACAGCCAAAAGGCCGCTTACGTGTGACGTCCGTTGGTAGGTGAGAACACGGCCTTTCCCATAACTTTTTTTTCACGCCAATAACCATGCGCATTTATTAATTGAGCGCAATGAAAATGGATGGGACATATTGGGCGTTTTAGTGGATCACTTTGTCAAAATGAGTTGCATTATAGGGATACAAATGTTCGACAAGGGCCTACATGTCACGTGAACTTTACCACAACAATGTGATCAAAGGTCACGAAGTTTAAACTGCAGTCGACTGCCATTCTCGACAGTTGCTCCTCACCAGCTGCAACTTGTAACCACCACCTGCATTGTCAACCAATCATTAGTGTTTTTGTTTGACCCACTTGAACGGACAACTTTGCCTCGATGCTATGTATACAGTGTACAATAGTATTATTGATTTAAAAAAATGTATTGATGTATTTTTCATTTGTTATTTTTTAAATAATTATCACAGGGTAGGTAAGCGGCATGTCACTGAACACTATACACATTGCAGGCTATGGAATTGGATGATTTAGCATTAGCCCCTCTCCCAGTCTCTCCCCGCACTCATTCATAAAGTTTCCAGACACGCCTCTGCCATTGAAGCGAAACAGGTACACACATCTGTTAACTTGTTTTCAATTTTAGAGAATTCTAAGCATTTTTACAGCCTGGTGGTTTGCTGTGCCATGCCAACTGCTGGCCGCAACTGCTGAAGTGTGTGTTTTTGCTTTGGCTGCCAGTTACTCCTTGATTTCCGTCCCTTCTCACAGAAACTAATGGTACCAGATTGCAGGGTGCTTCTGAAACCCCGATCTGCAGCACTTTGTATGACATTGGACTGTCTGAAAACATGCATACGCCTAACAACATCACAGATCTGGTGAATGATTGTCATCTCCCCAGTAATTAAGCACCAGCAACATCGAATACTGCATCTTGTGGTGGGTATTTCTGCATTATTTCACAATCAACTGACAAGTAAATCATTAAATCAAATTTTATTTGTCACATACACATGGTTAGCAGATGTTAATGCGAGTGTAGCGAAATGCTTGTGCTTCCAGTTCTGACAATGCAGTAATAACCAACAAGTAATCTAACTAACAATTCCAAAACGAATTTCTTATACACAGTGTAAGGGGATAAAGAATATGTACATAAAGATATGAATGAGTGATGGTACAGAGCAGCATAGGGAAGATACAGTAGATGGTATCGAGTACAGTATATACATATGAGATGAGTATGTAAACAAAGTGGCATAGTTAAAGTGGCTAGTGATACATGTATTACATAAGGATGCAGTAGATGATAGAGTACAGTATATATGTATACATATGAGATGAATAATGTAGGGTATGTAAACATTATATTAGGTAGCATTGTTAAAAGTGGCTTTTGATATATTTTACATCCTTTCCCATCAATTCCCATTATTGAAGTGGCTGGAGTTGAGTCAGTGTGTTGGCAGCAGCCACTCAATGTTAGTGGTTGCTGTTTAACAGTCTGATGGCCTTGAGATAGAAGCTGTTTTTCAGTCTCTCGGTCCCAGCTTTGATGCACCTGTACTGACCTTGCCTTCTGGATGATATGGGGGGGGAACAGGCAGTGGCTCGGGGGGGTGTTGTCCTTGATGATCTTTATGGCCTTCCTGTAACATCGGGTGGTGTAGGTGTCCTGGGGGCAGGTAGTTTGCCCCCGGTGATACGTTGTGCAGACCTCAATACCCTCTGTAGAGCCTTACGGTTGTGGGCGGAGCAGTTGCCGTACCAGGCGGTGATACAGCCCGCCAGGATGCTCTCGATTGTGCATCTGTAGAAGTTTGTGAGTGCTTTTGGTGACAAGCCGAATTTCTTCAGCCTCCTGAGGTTGAAGAGGAACTGCTGCGCCTTCTTCACAATGCTGTCTGTGTGAGTGGACCAATTCAGTTTGTCTGATGTGTATGATGACGGAAGTGAGTGCTAGTCGTTTAGCTCAGTTACCTTAGCATTCTTGGGAACAGGAACAATGGTAGACAGAATCATCATCACTGTCCCAAATTGTCTCTGATAACTTAGGCCCTATAGCTGACATTGACACAGATCAACCCTTTCCTCAGAGCTCTTATATTTTACTGTGCTGCTGGCAGATGGGTGTGGGAACAATGAGAATATCTATTTGAATTGTAGAAGAAATATCATTCCCTTTTTTATAGACCCATCGTTCCTGTTCCCAAGAAAGCTAAGGTAACTGAGCTAAACGACTACCGCCCCGTAGCACTCACTTCCGTCATCATGAAGTGCTTTGAGAGACTAGTCAAGGACCATATCACCTCCACCCTACCTGACACCCTAGACCCACTCCAATTTGCTTACCGCTCAAATAGGTCCACAGACGATGCAATCTCAACCACACTGCACACTGCCCTAACCCATCTGGACAAGAGGAATACCTATGTGAGAATGCTGTTCATCGACTACAGCTCGGCATTCAACACCATAGTACCCTCCAAGCTCGTCATCAAGCTCGAGACCCTGGGTCTCGACCCCGCCCTGTGCAACTGGGTACTGGACTTCCTGACGGGCCGCCCCCAGGTGGTGAGGGTAGGTAACAACATCTCCTCCCCGCTGATCCTCAACACTGGGGCCCCACAAGGGTGCGTTCTGAGCCCTCTCCTGTACTCCCTGTTCACCCACGACTACGTGGCCACGCACGCCTCCAACTCAATCATCAAGTTTGCGGACGACACAACAGTGGTAGGCTTGATTACCAACAACGACGAGACGGCCTACAGGGAGGAGGTGAGGGCCCTCGGAGTGTGGTGTCAGGAAAATAACCTCACACAAAACTAAGGAGATGATTGTGGACTTCAGGAAACAGCAGAGGGAACACCCCCCTATCCACATCGATGGAACAGTAGTGGAGAGAGTAGCAAGTTTTAAGTTCCTCGGCATACACATCACAGACAAACTGAATTGGTCCACTCACACAGACAGCATTGTGAAGAAGGCGCAGCAGCGCCTCTTCAACCCCAGGAGGCTGAAGAAATTCGGCTTGTCACCAAAAGCACTCACAAACTTCTACAGATGCACAATCGAGAGCATCCTGGCGGGCTGTATCACCGCCTGGTACTGCAACTGCTCCGCCCTCAACCGTAAGGCTCTCCAGAGGGTAGTGAGGTCTGCACAATGCATCACCGGGGGCAAACTACCTGCCCTCCAGGACACCTACACCACCCGATGTTACAGAAAGGCCATAAAGATCATCAAGGACGTCAACCACCCGAGCCACTGCCTGTTCACCCCGCTATCATCCAGAAGGCGAGGTCAGTACAGGTGCATCAAAGCTGGGACCGAGAGACTGAAAAACAGCTTCTATCTCAAGGCCATCAGACTGTTAAACAGCAACCACTAACATTGAGTGGCTGCTGCCAACACACTGACACTGACTCAACTCCAGCCACTTTAATAATGGGAATTGATGGGAAATGATGTAAATATATCACTAGCCACTTTAAACAATACTACCTTATATAATGTTACTTACCCTACATTATTCATCTCATATGCATACGTATATACTGTACTCTATATCATCGACTGCATCCTTATGTAATACATGTATCACTAGCCACTTTAACTATGCCACTTTGTTTACATACTCATCTCATATGTATATACTGTACTCGATACCATCTACTGTATCTTGCCTATGCTGCTCTGTACCATCACTCATTCATATATCCTTATGTACATATTCTTTATCCCCTTACACTGTGTATAAGACAGTAGTTTAGGAATTGTTAGTTAGATTACTTGTTGGTTATTACTGCATTGTCGGAACTAGAAGCACAAGCATTTCGCTACACTCGCATTAACATCTGCTAACCATGTGTATGTGACAAATAAAATTTGATTTGATTTGAAGTGCCCAGTTAATCATTCACATACCCTAATGGCAGTAATCGGGGCGACCCGACCAAATTAACATAGAATTGTGAGAGAAGAGTTATAGACCTATCATTCCCGTTGAAAGCAAGTCTAAGAAGTGGTGTATCTTTTCTATATGCGCTGTTTCTATTTTTTCCATTATTTATTTTCATTTTTGCGTATTTTACCCCAGCTTAAAACAGCTGGAAATATATTTCACGGCCTCCCTAGTGGTGCAGCGGTCTACTGCACTGCATCGCAGTGCTTGAGGTGTCAGTGCATACCCAGGTTCGATCCCAGGCTGTATCATGACCTGGAGTCCCACAGGGCGGTGCACAATTGGCCCAGCGTCGTCTGGGTTAGGGGAGGGTTTGGCCCGGGGGGATTTACTTGGCTCATCGTGCTCTAGTGACTCCTTGTGGCGGGCAGGTTGACCTCAGTTGTCAGTTGAATGGCATTTCCACCGACACATTGGTGCAGCTGGCTTCTGGGTTAAGCAGGTGGATGTTAAGAAGCGTGGTTAGATGGGTCAGGTTTCGGAGGACGCATGATTCAACCTTTGCCGAGCCCGTTGGGGAGTTGCAGCGATGAGATCGCAATTGGATATCACGAAATTGTGGAGAAAAAGGGGAGGTAAAAAGTAATACATTTATATATTTCACAGCGGTTTAGATGGTATAATGATTCTCTACAGGACGCATTGCTTGTTTTGTCACATAAACTGAAATTAGGCAAAATATTTGAATTTTTGCAACCAGCTAATGGCAAAGTGATTTCTGCATATTGAAACTTTAAGGTCTATAATAATAGGGGTTAATTTAGGGCATGTAATTCACAATTGCATGCGTTTGGCTTTAGAAGGACAATTCTTTAGTTTGTTCCTAATTAATGCACACATTGAGACGTCCATGTCTCATTCATCCTTTGCATGAACTAAGTGTGTAATTGAGATGCTATCAGAAGCCCCTGGATGTCCCTGAACTTTGAACTCGGGATGGGCATTGCGGCTCATCAAAGAGCCTAGTGGACACCCGGCTACACTTCCCCGACTGCCTACAGACGTATTCGTCTGCCGCCTGTGTGAGTCATGGGGGACCCAATGCCAACTCGCTGACACAGGTCCCCCCACCTTAGAAGTGGTGGTGAAGTCACTGTCTGCAGGCAAAGATGGTTCTGCTTCCCTCTATCTGGATTGGCCCAATGCTTTATAGACTGGGGGTGCTGCGGCCCATAAAATAACAATGTACAAGTCTAGACATTTGGGACAGACATCCTCTTAGGCAAGACCTTGGCCCAGCCCTGTAAATATTACTCATCTGTGCTGCAAAGGGGAAATTATTTTACCACCATCTGCACAACAGAGTTTGGTGGCATTATATTATGATATTTTCAAACAGAATAATAAGCACACACAAAAAAAAGGCAGTAACTAATACCGCCATGGCTGTTTAATAGATTTACTCCTCCGCGTCCCTGCATGTCTCCCAGTGTGTTGATGTCTTTCTGAACTGACTAACATGGCAGCACATCAAGGCCTAGGGGTCCTGTGTTGACCTCACAACAGGTCGAGGGGGCGATCTGAGGCATTCCTATTGGTTGGCTTAATACGACGACGTTAGTAAGAGCAGGCTCTGTGAATGTGTGAATGTGTGTCGGTGTGCATCGAGGTGGGGCGCGTACTGGTGATTGTGAAAATAAACAACATTCCTCCACTATTTAACATTCCACCTCTGGACCCAGCCTCTGGCATAATGACCCCTTTCGGCCTGGCAGAGGGGCCCATAGACACCAGCACAGACACCAACTGTTCTGCCCTATTAAGGCTGGTACGTGTGTCCCCAATTCGCCCGTCATTTCGCTGGGCAAATATTTTTTTTTCTCCCTTTTGTGGCCTGTTTGCTTTGCTAAAAAGGAGAGACACGCTACGCTTGTGCATGAGGTAAAGGGAGACTCTTGTACGGCCCGTGGGGCCTGACCCAGGTAGACTGCAGTAGTACCTGGTGGTTGGCCAGAGCTGGCTCCACAGCTTAAAGCCACAGCAGGATCAAAGGCCCTCAGCAGCCCCTTGACTCCCAGGACCCGGTCCCCCTGGCCCCAGGCCTCGATGCTAATCCAGTTTTTTTTTTATCTGGATCAAAAAGGGTCTTAGGTGATGGGCACGGCAATGGGTCGGGCACGGCTGAATTTAAGAGAACATTTTGGAGGTCCTGCCATGCCACATATTGTCCCCCTCTCCATCACCGTGTGGGATTAGATAAACTATTAGCGTCTGTTGCTATGTCAACAGTGTGATGACCTAATGATTCAAATTTTTGGAGATCGTTACAGCCTAAATGGCGTTCTTTTCATCATCGCTATGCAAACAAGTCTGGTTTCCAGGGCAGTTTCGCTGTTTAAACAAGTTTTGTTGAGCTAATCAAATGAAAACATTAATTTGTACTACTTTTGGGTACCTTGTTAACATTACAACATGAAATCCATGTCTTAAACGTTGCTACGTTTCGGAAATGGCAAAGAAAACGTGTAATCTGCTTGACACATTAGAGTTACTTACCTTACAGATCAGGAAGACATGCTAATTCCCACTCCATTCATATGCAAATCCATTTGATTCATACACTGCTCTGTCTGGCTGTCATGTTTGTATTTCAACCTGCCCTTCCCTTATCTACACTGAAATAGTATCATTTCAGTAGTCCTGTTACGATAAAAAAGAAATCTGTCTCGCATAGCTCATTAGTACACCCTGGTGGTTGAATATATATATATATATATATATATATATATATATATATATATATATATATATCTATTGTAGGTCCTAGGATACAAGAATGAATAGTGTGGAGCTAATAGATACAAACAAAGGATAACGAACAATAATGAACACCTTGTGAAACAGCTGTGAAAACCAACCTGGCAATATTTAAGATTTGAATACATAAACTTTGATCGTTTTTGGTACAATTGTGTCGTTCATTTATTTTCACCGATTTAAAAAAAAAAAAGGAGACTTCAAAGTCCAGGCACTGCTGCTCTCTTTGTTCTGAGTGTTTGCCGTGCTAGTGTTTTTAATTCATCTGTGTATCTCACATATGATGAGCCCAGTATGATGGAACAATAAAACATTCATAGCAGATAATGACACCATGACAATAACAGTAGATGATCATGTAGACAATAACAGTAGATGACTAACTCTGCTCCTGGAGAACAGGAGCAGAGTTAGTAGTTTAAGTTTACAAAGAAAGCGTTTCAATCCCGAATATTTGACTGTTACACTGTTTGAAAAAATGCTTAGGCAAGGATTTAGATGGCAGAACAATCCTTGTAATAGCCAACCCATCTGGGGGAGGGCCACTGGTCGACCATTTTGAGGGGAGTTTGAACTGGTGTGAACCAGAGATCCTAACCACAGTGCAGTAAGGCCCTGTGGGTGCCGTTTGTAATGGAAGAGAAATGTAATTAAATAATAACAGGGTTGCCTCTCTTTGTACTTATTTCCCTTGTTGTGAAGTTTGTTTGTGGCTAGATTAGTTACTGTATTAAAAGTATTTGCCATGTATAGCCAATTAACTGAAACATATTTGAAGAGACAAAGGAACAATTCAATTTGATCACTTGAATAGCTGCATTTCTTGGAGATACGACTGGGGCCAGAGGTTCTATATGGCTTTGTCTAGGGCCAGATGGCGCAACGGTTTGATTTATAATGAATTCATTTATTACTTGACATATGAGGATAATCTGCCTTCACAAATTCCGTCTGCCCACCATATGACACATTGGACTGCACGTCGCTCTTGTGTCTCATTGTGGACGAACTGATTTCCCATTGTTGCTTTGTTTTGGAAACTTTCCCCACCTCTCCCAGCGTGACTTTATGAATCCTGCTGTTCTTGTTCCCTGCTCTCTCTGTCCGGAATGCCTCGCATATTACAAGTCTATCTCAAGGCTCTACATCAGTGTTTCCCTAACTCGGTCCTCTGGACCCCAAGGGGTGCACGTTTTGGTTTTTGCCCTAACACTACACAGCTGATTCAAATTATCAAAGCTTGATGATTAGTTGATTATTTGAATCAGCTGTGTAGAGCTTGGGCCAAAACCAAAACGTGCACCTCCTGGGGTCCCGAGAACTGAGTTTGGGAGACCCTGCCACATCATGAGGACTCTAGGACTTGTGTTTTCCACTGTGAATAACTTGATGATTTGATATCCACTCAGCAGGCTACTTGTTGTTGTTCAGCTCCAACTGTCTCCAGCGTAGATCTCCTCTGAGATTAGGACTTGGACGGGGCTTCTGTTTCACTCAAATCCCTGCCCTGATCAGAGTGGATGTGTGTCAGGGAGTTTAAGTATGGAGGGATAGGGGAGGCTCGTGATCCTAACCAATTTCAAGGACTCCTTTTACACCACGCCACCAAAGTATGGATCATCGTCGCATCTGTCTCATTCGAAGCGCTGTCATCACGCTGATCCAGTTAGCTAACCCGCGGACAAGGGCAGGAGAAGGAGGAGGTGTCTGTTTCTAGGACTGCTGGAGTTGGAAGCTGTTTTTTTTCGAGTGAAAATTTTTTTTTTTCTCTCACCACGACGTTTCTATTACCCATGATACTCTAGCACAGTATGTGTCTGGCATGGGGGGAGTAGATCCTGTTATTGTCGTCTGTTACTGATAGTGGAGGATAGAAGAGCTGAGAAGAAGGACGGGGTCGAGGGGATGAATGTTATTTACACCAAACAGAGATCCAGAGTCAGGGTGACTCCAGGACAGAGAGCAATTTGATTTTCTTCCTCTGGAACCTTTCGATAAGGGATATTCCTCACGGATGAAGGATGGGACCTAGGAAAAAGGATAGAGGCTTAGGATAGAGACAGGGAATGCATCTGGTGAGAGCCCCCCCCCCCCCCAAAAAAAAAAACTCTTCTCCACCTTCCTGTGTTTTGAGGGCCAGCTCTAGCCTACAGATTAAGGACCCGGAGAGATAGATGTCATGTGGAACGAATGTTTTAGAAAAGTGTCTCCACGTACTCTGCCGTGTTGCTTTCGTGAAACCTTTCGCCGAGTCGATAAAACTCTCCTTACGGTGCACCTTCGCTTCAGCTCATGGGCCAATCCCGAATCCTCCCCTGGCTGACTCTGAAGCATGCTATAACTAACTTCCTGCACTCTGCCCACGGTGAGCGTGGCCGGGCCTAGACGGAGAGGCACTCGGCTCTGCCAAAGACCTTCCGCATGACTACCTCTGAGCGGATAACAGCACAGCAGGAATGTGGGTGAACTTTCTGCAATGGACTGTACTGTATTACTGCATCACCCTAATGCTGTCTGCCTTATTAACGATCAGAAGGCTAGGGGAAAGAAGGGAGGGGAATCCTGAGAATGACTTTCTAGAAGACTGCAGTGTTTGCAAGGGGAGATGAGGCTGCAGACTCTGGGGAGAGAAGAAAGAGAAAGACCTGGCCAGGAAGTGACACTGTCAAGTGTTGACACAGTGGAAAGCTGTAAATCAATCGACAGAGAGAAATTGCCCATGCTCTCGTTTCTGAATCCAGGAACAGAAAAATCAAGCGTCTGCTGCTTATTTGATATCGGTTTCAGTTCCTTGCCATAGATCACAATATCCCTCGTCACGGAAGTAAGCAGTTGGATGGCGACGCAGTAGCCTGATCCAACCAGCCGGTGATCAGAGAGCATGTCTTTCTCAGTTACTCTTGTTTTAATTAAAGAGGCATTCATCAGTTTGAGCGGAGGGCTCAGGGGTTGGCATTGACTTGTGTACTGTGTGCTGTGTGAGTGTGGGATGTGAATTATTGTGTGGGCTGTGAGGGGATGAACCCTTGGGTGTCTCCTTGGGAAAGATCCTGCCTGTGGAAAGAGGTGGTGTGTCTTGCCAGGCCCAGAATCTGTTAAGCTTGATTAATGACTATGTGCTGCTGAAGGTTTGGATCAGCAAACTTGTGGGACCCCTCCACCTTCTCAATTTTGAACGATCTGCTTTTGTCCAGTGCCAGTATAGCAGAATGCCTGGCTCTTTTGAATGACCAGAGGAAAAACGGTGAGAGTGTGGGTGTGTGGTGTGTGGTGTGCACACGCAAACACGTTGTCTACCGTTGTGTTTATCGACGTGGGTCTATGTGGATGTTCACACAAAAACAGGAAAGTGAAACATTGACAGCTTCGAGGATGAACTGCTGTCAGGTGTGCGAGGCCAGAGAGAACATCCATAGAGACCAAAGGGATATTTGTCTATGAACTGACAGTTTGCTGTAAATCCCACAGAGCTACGCTATGGGCCTAGAGGGAGATATCTGAGTTGGGGTTGGGGAGGAGGGGGATGATGTTGAGGGGAAAGACAAACTGTGGTGGACTTATTCCTGGGTCTTCCGTGGTGTGACGCACCGTCCGGTCTTTCACAGTGGGGAGAAATGAGAAGGGGGGTAATGTACACTAAAGGGCAGGACAGAATTGGTCACCACAGGTTTTTTGTTGTTGTTGACTGAGGTGATATTGTCCACAGTCAGCCACTGGCTGATGACGTGTTCTTATTTTCTTGAGTGGTTCTCCGTCTTAAAGAAAGAGTCCGTTTTAACATGGACAAAGTCCTCGTTTGAGATGTTTCCACAGGGAAAGTGACATTTCCCTCAGGTACTTTTTCCGCCCTACACTTTGAATGTTTACACCGTGTGTTCAAGAAAGACATGAAAACGTGTATATATAATTGTTCGGGCGTTATTAGTTGAAGCAGACTGTGTTTGTCTATTGTTGTGACTTAGAGGAAGATCAGGTCAAATTTGATGACCAAATTTATGCAGAAATCCAGGTGATTCCAAAGGGTTCTCCTACTTCTTCTTGCCACTGTAGGTCGGCCGATACCGTAACTCTTTCTGCCTGATCTTGTGCTATAAATTCATCTAGGCTGTCATATTACTTCCCTGGATGTTTCTGGAGAGCTGGGCCCTTCATTTATAACTGTTGCATAAATGTAACACTAAATATATGCGCGTTTCACTCCTGAAAAGACTGCGCACACACAACTATTGAGATTTATAAACTTACCGCACGCCACACGTACGAGTGTTTCCCCATTTATATATCTGGCCTGTCCTGAAACTGTGCACACGTGACCAAGCATTATAACTCCACCTAAAAAATGAAAACGGCCATCATTCACCTGTATATGGTGACAATCAATGTTGACACATTTCTTTTTCCGGCACTGAACAGGTTTGTGGTCTGCTGAGCGCAAACTTGAACATTGTGAAAAAGTGAAGTGTAACTACCAGCTCACGTTTACTGTGGACACTGAGGCCGTATCCGCTTTAAGTTACAGTTTTAACAGTTGCCAAGTAGGCTACTCTGGCTACTTGATCATAATGTAGGTGTACCAGAGGGGCATACCATCAAAAACAATGGACAAAAATGCATCCCATAACATTTTAACATGGAAATAGCTGTTTTATCATTCAGCCTACGGTAGCAGAAAATGTGTGGTGTTCAATGTGACCTACATTCCATGGGACTTTTGGAGAAAAAAAAAACATGCAGGGCTTGACATTAACCTGTTTATCCACTAGTCCTCCAGACAAGGAGGTGACTGAACATGTTTTGTTGTTTGATGCAAGAAACCACTTTACAATATCAAATTAATTATTATTCCCATACCATTATTACAGAGAATCAGACAAATGTCACGCCCTGGTCGAAGTATTTTGTGTTTATCTTCATTTATTTGGTCAGGCCAGGGTGTGGCATGGGTTTTTGTATGTGGTGTGTTTGTATTGGGATTGTAGCTTAGTGGGGTGTTCTAGTTAAGTCTATGGCTGTCTGAAGTGGTTCTCAATCAGAGGCAGGTGTTTATCGTTGTCTCTGATTGGGGACCATATTTAGGCAGCCATATTCTTTGAGTGTTTCGTGGGTGATTGTCCTTAGTGTCCCGATGTCCTTGTTCTGTGTTTATTTACACCAGTATAGGCTGTTTCGGTTTTCGTTACGTTCTTTGTTTTGTAGTGTTTGTAATTGATTCGTGTTTTACGTTTGTTTATTAAACATGGATCGCAATCTACACGCCGCATTTTGGTCCGACTCTCCTTCCCACCTAGAAAGCCGTAACAACAAATTATACTACTCTCTGCCTATTGGCTACTTAGATTATTCAAGACTGTCTCAAAATATAACACTGCCCCTTTAAGACTTAAAAAAATGCTCTTTACCTGACTCGCTTTTCAAAGATGGCTAGAAATGAGGGATGTCCCACGCCTAAAAAAAAATGTGTAGAACGAGAGTCGTCCTGTACTTTCGATCAAGCGATTGGTCGAAATGTTTAAACTTGTTTTTCCCATATATAGACAGGCACCCAATGTGTTTGAAAAAACATCTACTTCATATGCACTGAGCTTGTCTGATGCTATAAGCCCACTGTTTAATTAAATAATGAAGACGCACTAATCACTCAAGAAAGAGCCAAATGGTCACACTGTTTAAAAAAACAAAACAGCGAGTGCTTGTGTGACTGGCGCACATTGTCTCATTCTCCTCCCTACTGTAGCTAAAAGGCACCCCAGCGCAGCAAGTGTTTATTGCGCTGTTCGTGCTGAAGCTGTGACATAATTTCAGCCATTTTAGTTTCTTACTTGATTCTGACTGAAAAGTTCTGTTACCAATATCCTTTAATTGTTTAGAAGAAACATTCCCTATTCCCTCAACCCTTTCTCTCTTTTCGTAAAACATGTAAGCATCGCATGCATGTGACCAATAGGCTACATGTATAATTGGTAATAACAAACTCAGAGAACAGCAACACGTGACAGCAAAATGGATGCGGAGAACGTGACAAAGTAACTCGAAACAGGCAAATGTTTACTGGTTGCTCAGGAGGGAAAGAGGAAGTCAGATCTGTGGAAGACATTTGACTTAGTTGTGGAAGCTTCTGGAGATTTAAAAAATGTGATTACAATATTTCTGACCGTTTGGAACAGTGTAAGCAACACTAAAATAATAGGCGTACCAGAGAGTCTGTTCTAACAAAATAAAAAAATATATAAAGCCTTTATTACAGCAGACTAAAAACAGTGGCATGCATTAGGAAGCTTGCTCATCCATTTATATGCAGATGATACAGTCTTATACTCAGCTGGCCACTCCCCGGATTTTGTGTTAAACTCTCTACAACAAAGCTTTCTTAGTGTCCAATAAGCTTTCTCTGCCTTTAACCTTGTACTGAACAACTCCAAAACAAAGGTCATGTGGTTTGGTAAGAAGAATGCCCCTCTCCCCACCAGTGTGATTACTACCTCTGAGGGTTTAGAGTTTGAGTTAGTCACATCATACATCACATCATCATTTTGGGGCAGCAGGTAACCTAGTGGTTAGAGCATTGGGCCGGTAATCGAAAGGTTGCTGGATTGAATCCCCAAGCTGACATTGTAAACATCTGTAGTTCTGCCCCTGAACAAGGCAGTTAACCCACTGTTCCCCGGTAGGCCGTCATTGTAAATAAGAATTTGTTCTTAACTGACTTGCCTAGTTAAATAAAGGCACAATTAAAAAAAAATACAAGGACATAGGAGTATGGCTGGACGGTACACTATTCTTCTGTCAGCACATTTCAAAGCTGCAGAATGAGGTTAAATCTAGACTTGGTTTCGTAATCGCTCCTCTTTCACCCCAGCTGCCAAACTAACCCTGATTCAGATGACCATCCTACCCATGCTAGATTACAGAGACATAATTTATAGATCGGCTGGTAAGGGTGCTCTCGAGCGGCTAGATGTTCTTTACCATTCTGCCATCCGATTTGCCACCAATGCTCCTTATAGGACACATCACTGCACTCTACATTCTGTGAACTGGTCATCTCTGTATACTCGTCGCAAGACCCACTGGTTGATACTTATTTATAAAACCCTCTTAGGCCTCACTCCTCCCTGAGATATCTACTGCAGCTCTCATCCTCCACATACAACGCCCGTTCTGCCAGTCACATTCTGTTAAAGGTCCCCGACGCACACACATCCCTGGCTTGCTCCTCTTGTCAGTTTACTGCAGCTAGCGACTGGAACGAGCTGTAAAGAAACACTCAGTTGTGGCTGCGTCGCGTGATGTATTGTTGTCTAGATCTTCTTGCCCTTTGTGCCGTCTCTGACCAATAATGTTTGTACCATGTTTTGTGCTGCTACAATGTTGTGCTGCCGCCATGCTGTTTTGCTACCATGTGGTTGTCATGTTGTGTTGCTGGCATGCTGTGTTGTCTTGTGTTGCTGCCATGTTATGCTGTTGTCTTACGGCTCTCTTGATGTAGTGGTGTGGTGTTGAATAAAGGTTCAATGACAATAACAAACAAATGGTGAATTGCGGTTTATTTATTGTTTAGGCTAGTTATTCAAAGCTCCCTTTGTTATTTAATTTTTAACCCAAATTACTTGATTGTGTTTCAAAGCATGACCGTCTCATATGCTGTGAGATGGCACAAATGAATGAATGATTGATTGATACAGTAGCCTGGAAAGTATATTGAAACATAGGCCTAAGTAAGTTACGGTATTAAGACTGAACAGGATGCGCTCTTAGGCCTACAGCTCGATGGTGGTTATACAAGACTACTATACAAAGGCTACTAATGATAATGACATTACTTATTATTATAATTATGATCATTATTATAATAGTAATAATAACAAGAAGGAAGAGGAAAAGGAGGGTACAGGAGTGGGAACTGCGTGCATATTATGTGTGACAAACAGGTGCTGTTAGATTACAATGTTATTTTTCTGCCTGTTTGGAGCAGTGTAAACAACACTAAATGAATTCTAATTAATGCCTTTATTACAGCAGAGCAAAGGTTCAAAACAACCGAATCTGTGAAATGGCTTTATCCAACATTTTGCCGTTGCATGAGGCTTTGTGCTCGCGGAATCAGTAGCCTATTAAACAAACACTCAAACAGGAAACAGATGCAAGATCTATCTTATTTCTGTAGATATGTATGGATGGTTTATAAAGACAAGCACATTTAACAGTTAGGGTCTTGATTATAGACCTAATTAAGTTGGTTTCCTCTCCTCAATTTTCTTAGGGGCAAGGGCTGTTTCCTCATCTCTGCTGCTGCTCCCTCTGCCGCATTGTTCTCAATCCCAATATGCTGGTGGACTTTGCTATTATGCACATAGCAATTTAGGGAAAGGCGCCAATTCTACGGCGCACTGAAGATTATGTTTCAGAACCAAGGACAGCGACCGTATCCAACGCGGCAGAAAGCACATTTGTTATAAAATAATATCAGATTTATTAGTGTTTCACCATTATATTTGCATAATATAACCATATACAATTTCAGTATCACATCTCTTAAAGTGATGCACTGTGCACTCTGCGTGGCATCCGAAATTGATAATTCCACGCGAATCGTCCCGGTCGACTAAATGGGTTCAGCCCTACTAGAAATGCACACATTTTGTGCTCTTGTAGAAAGCAACCACTCCCCCATCTTTGACTAGAAATTAACTATATCTGGGCTAATAACTCACTAACTAGCAAAGAATATGAACCAATGTGAACAGGTCGCTACATGTAGCACTCGCTTTGATCTCAAAACAAGTGAATCTACTCACGACAGCTCATGCTGTAAACACAGTCCAGTTCAAAGTGAATGGCACAGATCCATACATGGCTATTTGCTTATAGGCCTACTGCAGCTCTAACCGGTTATGGCACACTGGTCTGTGTAGAGTACGGGCCTGTGTCCTGCCTGTCAATACAACAGAATCCATCTCCAATGCGCTCTGCCTACAAGAAAATCTGACATTTGCTGTATCTGACCGTATCTGAAAGACAAAAACAATGCACATTGTTGTGGACCTGTCAAAAGATAGTTTGAATTCAAAAATGTTTTGCATTTACTTTTTCACTAAGCAAAATATACTGCACTCCCCACTGCCTACTCTGATTTGTTTGTTTAATTACAGTAGGCCTAGTTACAGTAGCCTACATACTTCAATGCAAAAGATCTACTGTCTGTTCACTTGTTAAATTCTACTGTATGTTATAAACCGCATTCCCTTTCAAAATCAAAAACTTGAAATTATAATATCTAATTGGCACAATTAGAGATGTGCATGGTAATTTGTTGTATGGCTACTTCTGGAATATGAACTGATCATGGCCAGAAAAGGTGAGGAATATGTTCCCTCAATGGTTATGATGTTCTTAAGTGTGTTTTGAAATTGAAAAATGAAATATTGTTTACTCGATAAATTTGTGATTACAGTATTGCCGATACGATAGTTTTGCTACATAGCAAAACTGCTGCTATGCCAGGAGCCATTCGGTGCTTCAGCCACGAGCACTGCACAATGCCAAGGAATGTCAAGCGGTGAAAAAAAACAGCAGCAAGCTAGCTCATTCTCCAACAGAAAGGTGCAATATTGAGAAATGGATAAATTGACACAGTGACCAAAATCTAACTCCTGTTGTAAATATTAGTTTAGGTTTAATTCACTAGTAAAAAATACTTGTGTCGACGTGCCCGGACATGCAAGCAAGCAATGATGCTAAGATAACAAATAGGAGTTATTAGCCAACATAGCTTGCTAATGTTAGCTGGTTATCATTTTGAACATGCACCATTTTCAACAATGAGCCATCTGACTTGCGGTGTAACCACAGAGTTTCTAATCCTCTTTGGTGTAACGTCAGCTATTTACTGGTGTGCTGATCTGACCAGCCGCAATCGTATCCGTAAATTGAAAGTTGATAGTCGGATTAGATGATTTTCGTAATAGGAAGTGTTTTAGAATGCCTAAATAAAGGTTGGCAATAGGTTTAGCTACCTAAGAAAATTCCTGCATGTTTATGGCCAAGAAAGATGTTCCCGTGTTCTCACTTCTCAAACTAAGTCATTCAGTGTCAACGCCATTGAACTAGTTAACATAGTAGCAGTAAACAGCAGCCAGCAAATGATATGAGTGGTTGAGTGAGATGTGAAAGGAAGCGGAATTACAGCCACGCTCTATCCAATCATAGCAGTGAGATCAAATTACAACACATCCATTTCTTGAAAGATAGCTGAACTAGCCAATTTAGTTGTTTCGAATTTCATCCTTGCAGCTGAGTTTTTTTTAGAGATGCGTCCTGACAGCTGAAAATGTTTAAATCTACAAATAAGGACGTTACGTTGGACCATTTGCATTAAATAGATGTTATTTTATACCGTCAAACTAACAGCAGTGCCTATATGATGTCCTTCCATACAGGTATGACATAGGGCTCACGAGTGGAGCAGCGGTCTAAGGCACTGCATCTCTGTGCAAGAGGCGTCGCTACAGTCTCTGGTTCAAATCCAGGCTGTATCACATCCGGCCATGATTGGGAGTCCCATAGGGCGTTACACAATTGGCCCAGGTTTGGCCGGGGTAGGCCGTCATTGTAAATAAGAATTTGTTCTTAACTGAAATGCCTAGTTAAATAAAGATAAAGAAGTGATGGTTCTATGCAAATGTTGCTGATCAGTAGGCCACATCGAAGGAAAACAGGTTATTTTTCATCTGTAGCACCATAGACTCCACTGATCAGTCAAAAGGAGCTCAATAACTCAATGCTTGCACACGCATTGAATATGCATTCACCTGTATTGTGAGTATGCCTATGCCATCTTAACTTACCCAGTTCATCAAGAGAATTACCATTCAAATACAATTATTACCATTAGGGCGGGGCAATATGGCCAAAATCTCATATCCCGATATAGGTAAATTCATATCCCGATAACGATACATATCACGATATAACACATTTTCTGTAAATGTGTAAGGAATTCAATAAGGTATTTTTCCTTATATTTAGAACCTTTGTGCAAATTCTCAATTAAGTATTTAACAAAATCTAAAATATTAATATATGAAATCTAAAAAGGTAAATAGAAAACACTTCAACTATAGTTGCAAACAAAATAAATATAGGCCTAAAATATATAAATATATTTTTGGGGGCTTGCCTATTTTGCATGTTATTTTGGCATTAATACGTGTCACATCAATTTGCATTTGGTACCTTGGGTTGAGTGTTTGCACCAACTCACGAAACCCCCATTTCTCGACCGTGTAGATTGGCGCGATGTCTTTGCAAATGTAAATTGTAACGGCAGCTATTCTCTCCTTCCATCTTCGTGATTCTTTGCCATATGGTGTGCCGCGGGCAAAAGCCTCTTGCAGGGTCTGAGTCGGGGGTTTGTTTTGATCACTCGACTGTACTTTTTGGGTTCTCATCCGTAGACTCTCTCCGTACTGTTTCACGTGATTCTTGCGTAGGTGGTAAGAGGTTAGTGGTGTTTGAGCCTGTTGTTGGGTCCGGCCTGCGGCATATTTTGTAGAGGACGGTTTTCTGGTCCGTGTCAGACTTTTCATACCCAAACCACGTCCATGCGACCGTAGTAGCCCCTCTTTTAGGTACGAGCTCCGTGTCTCCATGCTCTGTGTCACGTTCACTCTCCTCCACGTTTGTTTGTGTTGCAAATTTCGAATGCAAAGCGTCGTCCAATTGACAAAAAATATTGCGTAAATATGATTTGCGACACAACAAAATAAACGATAGAACATAATATGAAACGATTAGACGTTTTTCTATCGCCACACAATATATATCGTCATATCGCCCAGCCCTAATTACCATTATGTTATGTAGTTAGGTTGGTAAAAAACAAAGTCAATTTTATTGTTTCTGGTGAAGTTTTGTCATCAACATTTTCAAATGTAATGATATTCGAATATCGGCCTAAAATATCGTCCGTGGGGCCTCCTTGACCCCCAAAAATCGGTATCGGGCCCTAAATCAATCCGTATCAGTCATTCTCTACCACAAAAGTCAATGTAAAATATGAACTGTCTGTTTTGCAGTTAAACTGTGCTTCAGCCCAGATACAATAGAGCAAAATGCATGAGATATTTCATCTATTCACTTCTATTTACTACAATGAAGTGGGTCCAATTAAATGGCAGCTTATCACAACATGTTGTAGGCCTATAGGCTATTTTACATCACAGTCAGAAAAGCTGAGGAATTTATTCGGCCAAGGATCATGGAAGTTAAATAAATAATAAAAAATAGATGCCTTTTTTAAATGTATTTTTCAATGTTTTCCTCTTCGCACTAACAGCAAATGATTGCATCTTGTTATTGTATTTAGCTACCTGTTTTTTTGTTGTTGTTATGAATAAGAGTGTCATCATATATTCCTGCACAAGGCTACTACTAAGCTACTTTTGGCTTCTTGCAATGTTTCAGACTTCAACCACGAGAAAATGCACGTACGCATGGTCTAAAGTTTGCGGGAGGATAAGCACATTCTCACGTCAGGTTCAGTTTTGATCAATTCCAACTTTTGTTTGAAAACTGGCACACGCATGTTTTGGGGCATATTATTGTGTGTACGCAACGTTTATAAATGAGGCCCCTGATGTGTTTAGGGTGGAGCAACTGAGTGGGTGGGTGGCGAAAAAGGACTTTGGTCTTTTCCTAAATAAGGACGGATTTCGTCAAACGTCTAGATGTTATCTTCTTTCAGTAAAGCCTGGACCATTGCTTGATTGGCCCACCCAGTTAAGGAGATTAGTTTAGCTAGCTTGTACTGCCTAGTCATGCAATGAATTGAACTCTGTCCTAGTGAATTGAATTAAACTTGACTGAAGTCCTCTGTGGAAACAGAGAATCTGTGGGGCTTTTGGATATGCCTGCGATTATATAGCAGGCAGCGGTCTGCTCCTCAGATGTCACGGCAGATCCATACGTTTCTGATTACCCACCGCGATTCAATCAACACACTGGGGTTCAAACAACGCAGCCAGGCTGCAGGAACTGATCTGTGTTGTGCAAGCCGTGTCTAATCAGACTGCGGTGCCGTAAGGCCGAACGTAAGAGCGATGACAGCGATCTACATTGTGATGCATGACTGGGTCCAATGTAGTGGCCATGTTAGAATAGTTTGCCGCCTTTTGAGATGGTAGGCTTGTGACATGTTTACATGTCTCTTTTGATGTCTCATAATGTGCTGAATGGGGTTGAAAAATGTTGCTAACTTCCCCAAAACCCTGTTTTTCCAGAAATCCTGTTTTGGCGGATTCCGGATATTCCGGTCGCTCTCAGCCCTCACTCTCTCACCCTGAGACTGAGGCTATTTCCTGGTAAAATGTGGACCCTGAGTCCCAGGGTGGCAGTATAATAAACACGTGTGTGTGTGTGTGTGAATTAGAGAGACAGAGAGCGAGACACATGTGTAAGCATAAGCTAATAGCCCAAAAATTATTTATTTCTGACACGCTGAGCTTTATCAATCTTGGAAAAATGTGAACATGATCTCGATATGGAGATTTTTATAACACACCACTGCCACCCCAGATTCACGTTCCACATGATGCTGGGCTTCCAAGTGGTAACAACCTCTTCTCCACTCCTCTTCAGTGATTATCTGGGGGGGGGGGAGGAGGAGGTCGATTTCAAGACCCTGCGGTGACCTGGCTGCGACCCAAAGCAGACCTTTGAGGCAGGCATCATCTCCACATCTGGTTCAGATTGTGTGCCACTTCTGTGAATTACAGCTAAACGCAGCCCTAACCAGCCATGATGGCTAACAGACTCCCTGCCTACTCGATTACAGTGGTTCGAGTGGTTTATTTGACACACCTTTTACAACGAGTGCCTCACTGTCCTCCTACCTCACCAGACAGCCCTGCTGAAAATTAAAGTTAAAGTCCTACATGTGCCAGGGTCACAACTCTTGACTTCCACTAGGTTATTATGACTAAGCAAAGTGCTGAGGGAGAGTGTATATGTTGGAATTGTCCACCACGTTATCCTTTATCAGTGGACCCGGGACACATGTCCTTACAGAACCTTGACCGTACATCCTGGGGCTTCCCCCAAAATTCACAGGGGGAAGTATGTCATGATCCTCTCAGAAAGAGTGGGAGTTATTTCGCAAGAAGATCTCCCGCTGGCTTCCACAGTACCCCAAGCAGATTAGCTCGGTTGATGAATGGGATGTGGAGAGTTTCGGAATTTAGTAATGAGTAGTGAATTAGAACTATGGAAATAGATGACGGTGATCTGGCATGACGTGATGACAATAGCCGCAGTCACTTGGGTTCATGCCTTTGGAAAGTGAAGTTTTCTTGTGCAATAAACCCGAGTAATAGCATTGTCTTGGAATAACACATAGTGCGAGGATGATTGGGTCGATGATTGGAGCAATGGGCATTCTTGGTTGAGATTCAATCAAATGCCTCTGACTGCTTCCTGACAAGGTCGTAACCCTGTGAAGATCCCACACTGGGGGTTGGGTTGGAGACGTTAGATCAATTGTGTCTTAAACTCCCCTGGCCTTAACAGAAGGAAACATGAGACTTCCCTTCTGAGGTACCTAGCTGTGAAAGTGTTCCGTCTCCTTCTCTTCATCTCTGATGAGTGTAACAGCTTAGAGATCAGTGTCAGGCCCTGACTTTGGCCCCTCACGGTCCCTGTTTGTACAGGGCTTTTTGTTGTTGTCTTAGCTGTATAAAAGACACTCCACAAGCTTAACCCCCAGTTCAACCTATCAACGTTTCCCTTATGTCAGAGTCCTGTCCAGTTAAGTGGAGTCTGCCGACTTGATGTGGAGATTCCTCATACGAATAACTCCGTTCCTGGTGAGAACAGACCGGACCAGTGTGAGGAGATGAGGTGTCAATGAACTGTTTGAAGAGCAGTGAAGGCGGCGCAAAATCAACGTGGGCAGCTAGCCGCTGAGATCAGTGGGGGCAATGTACAGAAGAAACGGCTAGATTGTGTCATGTGCTTTTGAAGTGAATGAGCAGGTCTAGTCGTAGTAGCTCTTCATGATCAAGGCATTGCCCAATGGTTGCTGTGATATGTACACAACTAGAACAGACTCTGCGTGGATGTTTTCCTGGAGAAGCAGGCAGCATTATGTGTTCTCTCTGTGTTTAGTACAGAAGGCTTATGTGGAGAAAGAAGGATAGGGAGGAGGGATGGGGTAACTCATTCACTCTCTCTTTGAAGGTAGACTTGACGATGTGACGTTGAGGCGAACGGCAACGCGGGTCAATTTCCGCAACAACTAAGAACGTTTTTAGCTCGAGGCTCAACTTCTCCTCTGTTTTGGGTTCCCAGGCGACCACGCTGTGAACGCCATGAAGCGAACCCGTGCACATGCGCAGATACCGTGTGTGACTGTCCGCCTTTAGTAGTAGGCCATTGAAACCGAGTAAAACCCGTTTCAATTCTTTGACGACTATCAGCTCAAGTATACTGCTATTCATAAACATGTGTGACGCTTTTTATTTTACATCTGTTTTTACAATGACCCCCTGCGCTTGAATTTATTGGGTCTTGTCAGCTTTATTTGCCATGATATCAACTTGTCATTAGGGTAAAACGCTCAGCGGACTGTGAATTTACGCGGTGGATAAGCCCTCCTCGTGTTCATTTTGAAAAGTTGTGATTTTGAGAGAAATGACTGCGACCACCACATGACACATTGGGAAGGGAAAGGGGGTACCGAGTCGGGTGCATAGCTGAATGCATTCGAACCTAAATGTGTCTTCCGCGTTTAAGGTGCGAGGGGCTGCTTTAATCAACATCCGTGTCATCAGCGCCTTCTGGCTCAGGGATTCAAACCAGTGACCTTTACTGGCCGGTGCCGCCGCACATTGACTCTGTACTGGTACCACCGTATATAGCCTCACTGCTGCAGTTTAATTATTTGCTACTCTTATTTATTTTTTATTTTTAACTTATCTATTTTTTTACTTGACATGTTCTTTCTTCTTAACTTCTTAAAGCATTGTTGGTTAAGGTGAAGATTACCACACCTGTTGTACTCGGCGCATGTGACAAAAAAGATTTGATTTGGCCCAACAAAGTCCACATGCGCTCAATAAAAGTGAAGGCCTACATTTTCCTGGAGGCCTTTACAAAGAAGTGACCATAATGCTCTTTGGAGATGGGAAACTAAACAGAAATGTGATTCCTTGGGGTGAAATCACAAACATCGTGGCAAACCCCATGAGGGCTGAGCGATATGGCCAAATTATCATACCACAGTATTTGAAGAACTGTTGATGATATTTTATGTTTTTGATGAATAAAAGTTCTAAATGTACTTTATGAGTGGTGCGTGACACGAGGGTGGCAACACATACATTCAACACACGCAGTTGAAGTCGGAAGTTTACATACACCTTAGCCAAATACATTTACACTCAGTTTTTCACAATTCCTGACATTTAATCTGAGTAAAAATTCCCTGTCTTAGGTCAGTTAGGATCACCACTTTATTTTAAGAATGTGGAATGTCAGAATAATACTTGAGAGAATGATTTATTTCAGCTTTTATTTCTTTCATCACATTCCTAGTGGGTCAGATGTTTACATACACTCAATCAGTATTTGGTAGCATTGCCTTTTAAATTGTGGGTCAAACATTTCGGGTAGCCTTCCACAAGCTTCCCACAATAAGTTGGGTGAATTTTGGCCCATTCCTCCTGACAGAGCTGGTGTAACTGAGTCAGGTTTGTAGGATCCTTGCTCGCACAGGCTTTTTCAGTTCTGCCCACACATTTTCTTTAGGGTTGAGGTCAGGGCTTTGTGATGGCCACTCCAATACCTTGACTTTGTTGTCCTTAAGCCATTTGCCACAACTTTGGAAGTATGCTTGGGGTCATTGTCCATTTGGAAGACCAATTTGCGACCAAGCTTTAAATACCTGACTGATGTCTTGAGATGTTGCTTCAATATATCCGCATAATTATCCTTCCTCATGATGTCATCTATTTTGTGAAGTGCACCAGTCCCTTCTGCAGCAAAGCACCCCCACAACATGATGCTGCCACCCCTGTGCTGCACGTTTGGGATGGTATTCTTCGGAGCCGCCTCCTTTTTCCTCCAAACATAACGATGGTCATTATGGCCAAACAGTTATATTTTTCTTTCATCAGACCAGAGGCCATTTCTCCAAAATGTACGATCTTTGTCCCCATGTGCATTTGTAGTCTGGCTTTTTTATGGCTGTTTTGGAGCAGAGGCTTCTTTCTTGCTGAGCGGCCTTTCAGGTTATGTCGTTTTACTGTGGATAGATACTTTTGTACCTGTTTCCACTAGCATCTTCACAGGGTCCTTTGCTGTTGTTCTGGGATTGAACCAAAGTACGTTAATCTCTAGGAGACAGAACGCGTCTCCTTCCTGAGCGGTATGACCGCTGCGTGGTCCCATGGTGTTTATACTTGCGTACTATTGTTTTTACAGATGAACGTGGTACCTTCAGGCGTTTGGAAATTGCTCCCAAGATGAACCAGACTTGTGGAGGTCTCAATTTTCTTTTTGAGGTCTTGTCTGATTTCTTTTGATTTTCCCATTATGTCAAGCAAGAAGCACTGAGTTTGAAGGTTAGCCTTGAAATACATCCACAGGTACACCTCCAATTGACTCAAGTTAATTCAATTAGTCTATCAGAAGCTTCTGAAGCCATGACATCATTTTCTGGAATTTTCCAAGCTGTTTAAAGGCACAGTCAACTTAGTGTATGTAAACTTCTGACCCACTGGAATTGTGATACAGTGAATTATAAGTGAAATAATCTGTCTGTAAACAATTGTTGGAAAAATTACTTGTGTCATGCACAATGTAGATGTCCTAACGGACTTGCCAAAACTATAGTTTGTTAACAAGAAATGTGTGGAGTGGTTGAAAAATGAGTTTGACTCCAACCTAAGTATATGTAAACTTCCGACTTCAACTGCATGTATAACTTTATCATCTGGGATGTCTGTTTGCGCTCATTAGTATATTTAGTTGGCACCTTTCATGGAAATGTACTGTTCCTTGTGCTAATTGTTTTAGCATTCTAGTAATAGACGTCTGTCACACCCTGACCGTAGATTGCTTTGTATGTTTCTATTTTTAGTTTGGTCAGGGTGTGATGTGGGTGGGTATTCTATGTTTTGTTCTATGTTTGTATTTATATGCGTTTGGCCTGGCGTGGTTCCCAATCAGAGGCAGCTGTCAATTGTTGTCTCTGATTGAGAACCATACTTAGGCAGCCTGGTTTCGCCCTTGAGTTGTGGGTAGTTGTTTTTCTGTTTGGTGTGCATCACCTGACAGAACTGGTTCGTTCTCGTTACTCCTCGTTGTGATCAGTTTTGATTAAATTTTCAACATGAACACTTACCACGCTGCGTCTTGGTCTACTCCTTCTTCCACCAACGAAAACCGTTACAACGTCCAATGGGCTTTTTTGTGTGTTTTTGTGTACTAAGCCGGTAACACTGTAAGTCCCTGGATGAGAGTAGAACGGTAGGACGATATGAAAATCTGGATACTGCTCAACCCTAATGTTTACATTTATCTATTGTTTGTTTCTGCTTTGTTTTGTTTGGGTTCAATTTACCACAGCATTGCGATTCACTGTAACTCTGCCTTGAGTAAAGAACTTCTTGAGGCTCTCAAGGCCACAGGAAGTGGGCGTCAGGGTGATTTTACTGGTGGAAATCCATCTCTCTCCGTCAGCACACACTCCAAAAACATGGAAAAAGTTTGTTCTAGTTTTTCACTTTGGAAAGATATCGTTTAGAGTTCTTTCAGCTGTTTCTCTGGGGGTTCACCACGTCACAGCATGTCCTCATCCGAACAGACCTGTCAGGTGTGTCTACACAGATCTGCTCCCCCCTACTTCTCAGTCTTTCCATCTCAATTGGCATGGTAAATATAGATGTGTGTGAAAGAGCTCAACCCGGCTCAACGTATATTACTGGTTTGTGGCCCAGTGACACTGCCCCCGGTTAGGATAGGATAATAAAGCACACTGGAACATTATTTTAAACACGCTGAGGAAGATGAACATGGGGATGCGCATGGGGACGGAGATGGGGTTGTTTCTGAAAGGCACAGAGAAAGGAATAATGGCGATTCACATACAGGCTGCAATGGATCGAGCAGAGTAGGGAATGAGCTGTAGCCATGTAATGGCACACTATGAAAAGACTCTATGATAATACATTGCAGCAATAAACAGTAAGCTGTTACACAGCAACACTCGATAACAAGGACTGTCTAATAAGCATATATTCGATAGCAGAGTAGGCTAATGACGAGCATGTTTGCTGACAAGGAATAAACAATGGCCATGTAAGAAAGGAGGGTATTTACATGAAGGTAAGTTACCTAAAGCAGAGCTATAATTGTTATATTGTTAGATTACTAATGTATTATTTATATAAAGATATAAAGATGTATGCAAAGCCAAGTTAAACAACAACTACAACTTACTTGGAGGGCTAAACGTTTTTGGGAGAACTGCTGTTCCATAGAAAGCTGACATCTCAGAAGTTTGATGGGTCACAGATTGGGCGGTGTCCAGGCTCGGGGCGGTATCCAGATTGTCATACCATCATACCCATCTTGTGCCATACCGGGATATTCAGTAATGCCGGTTCTGAACACAAGGGGTGTTGTTTTCAAACCCCATTGATACTCTGTAATCTGAAAGCAATGCTATAGGATTCTTCTTAGAGGAACCCTAAACCAAATCATATCCATGGCCAGATAGATGCTTTGAGTGATCTCTGAGCGATGTCTCTGGAATGGCTTTCTGCTTAGTTATTACCAAGAGTGAAGAAATACTTATTAATGAGGTCTACATGGTAGGATGTAGTCACAAGTCAACTGTTTGAGGCTGGTTGCTAAGCAGTGATGAAACAAACAGAGGGACCAATGAGAAATCTGGTTCTCGGTGTGGGGACTGCAGGCAGCTCTTCATCAGGGAGAAATGTATTGGCTGAGCTGGTGGTAAGGATTACTTCACCTTTTGCCTTGTGGCCTCTAGCAGATGGCTAACTCCTGGTCAGTCAATCAAATGTATTTATAAGTGCTATACAGAAACCCAGCCTAAAACCACAAACAAAAAGCAATGCAGATGTAGAAGTATGGTGGCTAGAAAGGCAGGAACTTAAGAAGAAACCTAGAGAGGAACCAGGCTCTGAGGGGTGGCCAGTCCTCTTCTGGCTGTGCCGGGTAGAGATTATAAGAGTACATGTCCATTTAAGGGCTGATTGTTCTTCAAGATTGTCAAACGTTCATAGAGGACCAGCAGGGTCAAATAATAATCCGTTGTTGTAGAGGGTGCAACAGGTCAGTGCCTCAGGGGTAGATGTCATGCAGAGGTCGAGAGTGCAGGTGCGGTAGAGAGAGAGAGAGAGAGAGAGACAAAAACAGCAGTTCCAAGTAGCACGTCCAGTGAACAGGTCAGGGTTCCCTAGCCACAGGCAGAACAGTTGAAACTGGAGTAGCAGCATGACCAGGTGGACTGGGGATAGCCAGGAGTTACATAGACATAGACTATTGCACATAGACTATTGCAGCATAGATACTGGAGACTGAGACAGGGGTGGGTTGGGGGACACTGTGGACCCGTCCGAAGATACCCCCGGATAGGCCAACCAGGCAAGATATAACCCCACCCACTTTGCCAAAGCAAAGCCCCCACACCACTAGAAGGATATCAACAGAGCACAAACTTACTACCATGAGACAAGGCTGAGTATAGCCCACAAAGATCTGAGGGGGCGCAAAACCGGACAGGAAGATCACATCTGAGACTCAACCCACTCAAGTGACGCTCCCCTCCTTTCCCCCTAAAGCACGAGTAAGCCACTGACTCAGCACCTGTAATAGGGTTAGAGACAGAAAATCCCAATGGAGAGAGGGGAGCCGGCCAGGCAGAGACAGCATGGGTGGTTCGTCGCTCCAGTGCCTTGCCGTTCACCTTCGCACCCCTGGGCCAGACTACACTCAATCATAACACCTACTGAAGAGATCAGTCTTCAGTAAGGACTTAAAGGTTGAGACAGTCTCTCACATGGATAGGCAGACCATTCCATGAAAATGGAGCTCTATAGGAGAACGTCCTGCCTCCGTCTGTTTGCTTAGAAATTCGAGGGACAATAAGGAGGCCTGCATCTTGTGACTAGTGTAAGTGTAGGTATGTATGGCAGGACCAAATCGTAGAGATAGGTAGGAGCAAGCCCATGTTATGCTTTGTAGGTTAGCAGTAAAACCTTGAAATCAGCCCTAGCCTTAACTTCTTGATACTACCTATCCCGTTAGCAGGATAATTGTCATCAACAATCGCTGAATTGCAGAGAGCCACATTCAAGTAATATTACTAAAAATATTTATATTCATGAAATAACAAGTGCAATATAGCAAAACACAGCTTAGCATTTTGTTAATCCACCTGTCATGTCAGATTTAGAAAATATGCTTTACAGCGAAAGCAATCCAAGCGTTTGTGTAAGTTTATCGATCACTAGACCTAGCACCTAGCATCAAAGTTGCTTGGTCACGAAAATCAGAAAAGCAATCAAATTAATCGCTTACATTTGATCTTCGGATGTTTTCACTCACGAGACTTCCAGTTACACAATAAATGTTCCTTTCATTCCATAAAGATAATTTTTATTTCCAAAATTCCTCTGTTTGTTTGGCGTGTTATGTTCAGAAATCCCCAGATTCGAGCGGTCACGACAACACAGACGAAAATTCCAAATAGTATCCGTAATGTCCACAGAAACATGTCAAACGTTTTTTATAATCAAGCCTCAGGTTACTTTTAAAATATATAATCGATAATATATCAACCGGCACTGTCTTTTTCAGTAGGAGAGGGAGAGACGATGGGTGCCCAAGCTCTGTTGCGCAAGCAAAACCCATGCGAACACCTGATGCGATGTTATCTTTCTCGCTAATTTTTCAAAATAAAAGCTTGAAACTATGTCTAAAGACTGTTGACACCTTGAGGAAGCGATGGGAAAAGGAATCTGGTTGATATCCCTTTAAATGGAGCAAAGGCAGGCTATGGAACATGGAGCTTTCAAAATAGAAGCCACTTCCTGGTTTGATCTTCCTCAGGTTTCGCCTGCAATATCAGTTCTGTTATAATCACAGACAATATTTTGACAGTTTTGGAAACTTTAGTGTTTTCTATCCCAATCTGTCAATGATATGCATATTCTAGCATATGGGCCTGAGAAATAGGCTGTTTACATTGGGAATGTTATTTTTTCCGACATAAAAATAGTGCCCCCTAGCTGAAAGAGGTTAATAGAACGCCAATGTAGAGAGGCTAGTACTGGAGTAATATGATCAAATGTTTTGGTTCTAGTCAGGGTTCTGGCAGCCGCGTTTAACACTAACTGAAGTTTCATTTAGTGGTTTATCCGGGTAGCCAGAGGGTAGAGTATTGCAGTTGTCTAATCTAGAAGTGACAAAAGCATGGATTAGCATTTCTGCATAATTTTTGGACAAACATTTTCAGATTTTTACAATGTTACGAAAATGGAAAAAAGTGGTGAAAAAAGTTGGGGCTTCACCATGTTTCTTCGAAATGTAGAGCTGTGTGTTGTTCGCATAGCAGTGAAAGTTTACATTGTGTTTCCGAATGACATCACCAAGAGGTAGAATATATAGTGAAAACAATAGTGGTCCTAAAACGGAACCTTGAGTAACTCTGAAACTTACAATTACACCCTCACCTGTTAACAGCACCTGTTGTGTCAATATAAGCTCCATTCTTCATTTGTGTTGTGGAAAATCAGCAGAATGTTTTATGTGCAGAAAGGCAGAAAGAGTTTCAGCCAATTGACTTGTGAAGGTGGAAAAAAATGATCAAACACATTACTTTAAATGTCAAGACAGTGCTGCCTGGAGGAACATCTATCTGCTCTTTCTCTCTCTGTATCCTCTGAGCTCACTGAAAAGGCAGTGTGGTACCTGCCTTAATGCTACAGACAAGCAGGTTGCCTGGGCTCAGGCTGCCTGTGGTAGGAAGCCTAGCAGAGAGCCTCTGTAATGGGAAGTCCAGGCACTAAGCAAAGTCACACTCAGTATCATCTGACCTCAGACAGGCTGAGTGGTGCTGTAATAGGACAGGACGGGGACTGTAAAAGGAAATTAATGGCACAGGAATATTTTTTCACTTGACTGGGCAACTGAATTCGGAGAGGTTTCTGTTGCAATATCGATTGAGTATTTTCACACCACTAGCCTACAGTATGACATGTGCCATAGGTTAGCCGGGATTATGTAAGTGAGGAATTTGATACTTGAGGGCTTTAGGGAGAGGCTCCGGATGAAAAGACCCCCCCCTCAAAAACTGGTTCTGAATCCAAGTACACCCACGAGCCACAAAACAAATCTGACCCCAGAGCAATGCATCAGGAACTGTCTCTACCCCACCACATCCTGTGTGAAAATGACCGGAGTGTTGGGAAAGTAACTTATGACCTGTGTGTTTTCAATCAGGGCACCCCATCCATTGGGGATGCTCTTCTGGATGGTAAAATAGCCATCAGTTCACCCTCTTTTCCCAGTGTGCTTCAGCTTACTGCGACTCAATGGGGCTTGGACAAGGTGTAGAGACCAACACTACTTTCGGGCTAAGCTTTTTTTTGGATGAGGGTGAAGGGATGTGTCTTTTTTTGTGTGGTTCTTTTCAGAACTAAGAACGCTCCCTTCGTACAAGAACAAAAAGCAGTGTTTACAACTCAGTGGGAAAGCTCTTGCCTATACACCTGAGACCGGTTACTCTATTATATTGTGCCCTCTACGCTGCCAAGGGCGAGTATCGCTTACCATCACCTGGTTGAGATTTAGAACTGAAGGTAAAGAAAGCTAAGAAGGGTTTAGGAGTGTCTTCAGGTTGCTTTTGTCAGCACCACCACTTAACAATGTTCGCGGCTCTGTGTGGAAAAACTCACATTCAAATCAAACAGCCATCTCTGGCCCAGGGCCCCAGGACAAAGGGGCAGATATTATGGATGGATGTAACTATAGCTTACTCCCGACACGGCCTCGTAGAGTGCCTGGTGAAAGTTGAGCATGCAGACAGGTAGGGCACTTATCTGTCAGCCTTTCCCTCTAATTAAACAGGCTCTTTGGGAATTACCCCCCTTCTGGAAGATTCTGTTCTTACTGTACGCTTCTCCTTTGACATTAACTCACCTTGCTCCCAGCACTTAGCCGCACGCACTCCCCAGTCTGTCACAGAGCATTTCCCATTGTGACCGTTTCTTTCCAATGACGTTAGCCGCGGAATGCGAAGCCGCATAGTTTTATTGCTGTGATTATTTAATTTCGACTGCGCTGCTCCCTGCTATTAGTTCTCCGTGCCACACACGATCAGGACCCCAGGACTGCTTACTGCTTGGCAGTGAAAGCTGTGGGGAGACGTGCAGTGCTTTCAGAAACCCTTCACACCCCTAGACTTTTTCCACATTTTCTCGTGTCGCAGCCTGGATTCAATTCAGATTTTGGTCACTGGCCTACACATAATACACCATAATGTCAAAGTGGAATTCTTGACAGTTTTACTAATGAATTAAAAATGAAACGCTTAACAAGTCACGTAATAAGTTGCATTTACTTACTATGTGTGCAATAACGGTGTTTGACATGATTTCAAATGACTACCTTCTCGTACCCCACACATACAATAATCTGTAAGGTCCCTCATTCGAGCAGTGTATTTCAAAACACAGATTCAACCACAAAGACCAGGAAGGTTTTCCAATACCTCGCAAAGAAGGGTACCTATTGGTAGATGGGTAAAAAAGCAGACATTAAACATCCCTTTGAGCATGGTAAAGTTATTCATTACACTTTGGTCACTACAAAGATACAGGCGTCTTTCCTAACTCAGTTGCCGGAGAGGAAGGAAACTGCTCAGGGATTTCACCATGAGGCCAACGGTGACTTTAAAACAGTAATGGCTGTGATTGGAGAAAACTGAGGATGGATCAACAGCATTGTAGTTACTCCACAATAATAACCTAATTGACAGAGTGAAAATAAGGAAGCCTGTACAATCCAAAGCTCTTAGATATACCCAGAAAGACTCACAGCTTTAATCACTGCCAAAGGTGATTCTATCATGTATTGACTCAAGGCTGTGAGTACTTCTGTACATAAGATATTTCTGTATTTATTTTTCAAATACATTTGCTAACATTTCTAAAAACATGTTTTCACTTTGTCATTATGGGGTATTGTGTGTAAATGGTCATTTTAATTAAATAAAATTCTATCTGTAACACAACAAAATGTAGAATAAATCAAAGGGTATGAATACTGACTTTTTAGTTGTTACAGCCTGAATTCAAAATGGACTAAATATATTTGTTTTCTTACCCATTTACATACAAACCCTGTAATGACAAAGTGAAAACTTGTTTTTTAGAAATGTAGCTCTGACATCCCAGGATATTGTGTATGATTCCTGCGACTTACAAGTCGGCTGGGGCCACTACTTTTACATATGGGTGGCCCCAGCGGGAATCGAACCCACGACGCTTGGCGTTGCAAGCGCCATGCTCTACCGACTGAGCCACACAGGGAGAAACTATGGAGAATCTCCCTTCAGGAACCCTGTTACTGGCTCTGCCTGGCTGACTCCTCAAGCTGCAAGCCAGGTGGTGGCAATGCTATGGTGGTGGTGGTGTGAGATTCCCAGACCCAGACTGCTTTGTGTGTGTGAGACGGCCTGGTAGTTTTTTTCCCTCCAGCCTGCCTGGGATTTCCTTTCGTCCCCTGGGGACGGACATCTCTCCTTGCCATGACTTAGTGGGAGGATCCCGTCTGCATATGTCACTCCTTTCGCTCTCTTTTTCTTTTACTCCTTGTCGTAGATCTGAGAGATCAATACAGTGGCTGAAAGAAACAGAGGTTTCACTCAGTCCTCGTCTTGTCTGGTTAACAGTTTTCACAATAGGCTTTTAAGCGATATCGTTTTCTTTAATACTAACTATTGCCTATGGTCGTATAGGATCATAAATCTTGTGGATTATTTCACTTGGGTTTGATTTTCTTGCCTGACTCTTCTTCATGTTATAGACATTTCTCTTGGAGGGGTTCCTCAGTCGAAAAGGGGAAGAGTTATTTGCCGCAAGTGTGTGTCTTCTCCGTCACATCTCGTTAAAAGGGGGAGTGATTTATGTTAACGCTGTTGTAAGGCCATGCCTGAAGTCAATCTCTTCCAGCTTCTACCGGTGACGGATGAGGAAAACCCTGGACTTGGTGGGCTTGATGACAAACAAACTCAGGGTCTTCAATCAAAAATGTTTTTTTCCCCAAGTTGGCACATTTTATCCAACAAAAATCATTTACTTATGACAGAACGGGGATGTAAACCTTAACTAATGAGTGTATTTTGGCATCTCGTCCCATAAACTCTCTGACACTGACCTCTGCCTGCTAGTTCAGACAAAGACTTGACTGGTCTTGCTCCATGCCCACAAAATTGGTTTCCATATGGCCATTAGACAATGCTGCCCGATGATTTATTGAGTGACCTCACCATCGTTTATCACCTCAATTAAAAATGTGTCTTCCGTGGTGCTCCCTCTCTCAAGGCAGGTCAAATAGGCACTATGAAAAGACTGTTGCTCAGTTTAGATTTCAGTTAGCAATGGCTCAGGTTATTAGCCCAGCGATGACATTGGGGGCGGGGGGGGGGGGGGGCTCTGCTTTGCATCAACCAAGCAGGCCTTTTCTCGGAAGAAATTAACACCTTTAAGCACAGTGTATTGGATAATTACTTGCCCATAGGGCATATGAGAAGAGAAAGCCCTTCTGCTTCACAGCTGCTTGTTAAACAGCTGGGCGTAGTGAACTCTGACCTCTCTGACCTGTAGTTGTCATCTTTCCCTCCTCTCTGCTGGGAGTTGTCGGACCATCTCTATTTGATCATCATTTGTCAGACCTAGAGAAGTCTCTTCTCTTAGTTTGTTTATGTCTGCCCATCCCAGCCGAGTCTAACCCACTCGCTGAGTCACGCACTCAACTATGGGTTTTATGGTTAAACAGCTTTGGGTGGACAGTGTTCCAGACTCACCATCAAACTGAGACTTTTACCATGTTTAATACCAGTCTGGGACTCTATGGTGGATGGCGATGGATGCTGAACTTTTGAACAAACTATTCAGAACCGTTCTCTTTCATTCTCACACTCTCTCCCTCGCTGTCTCTGTCTGCCTGTCTCGTTCCCTCTCTCTCTCCCTCTCTTTCTCGCTCTCTGACAGAAAAGGAAGTCACATGTGGGCGAGAGTGTTCTCGTCTGGGTCACACGGTCTCGCACCTTGTAGTCAGGAGGGCCTGCTTGATGATAGCACATGGAAGCCTAGCGAGGAAGTCTTGCTGGCTTGCTAGACAACGTGTCTTCCTCAGACGTTTGTTGTTAAGTATAAAGTAAGACCAGACATGCGTGTATGCTGTTACTTTACATCACAGACACGCGTCACATCACAGTGGCGATAAAGGAAAAAGCTTTAGGATCACATGACTGTGGCGGGCTTGTTACTCTCTCTTTGATGCTTGCGAATGACTGTGTGTGTCATCAGTTAGTCTGGGATAGCAATTACTGCCCACTGTTCTGTTTTCATGTTCAGCTCATGTCATGGTGTTTTTGTAATACACTCAGAATAGACACGTGCATAAGCACAGCTCCTAATTTGGCTGATGATAATTGCAACTGTCAAAATGGAGGATTTTGCCTTCCATTATTTATAAAAGTCTTTTAGGATATCAGTAATCATGCTTGTCCTGTTCAATTCCCCAGTGTGCAATATGTCTGTCAGAGAGCTACTTAAACACAAAGACACATAAAAAAAGGCTTTCGAAGTTACCAGAAGGACGGGGGGGGGGTTTCAGGATCAGATAAAAGTTGGGCCTTTCAGGAAACCCTTTAATGATGAATCACGACTTCACCGCAACATTGCTTTTGGGAACGACAGACTTTGCTGGTGAAAGCAAGCCTTTGACTGGTGATTCTCCCTGCGGTGCTGGCACCAGGCCTCACACCCTCATTTAATGACCGTATAAATAGCCCTGGCAACAGGCCTCAGCCATCTCAGTAGTCGAGATGTGTGTTTTCAGCATTTTTATGACCGCTATTTTGCAATTCATCCTTTCGGTCAGGTGGGAAAATGTCTTTAATTTAAGCTATCTGGTGAGAACATGACATATGCAGTTGTTGTTTCAGGGTGCTGCCTCAAGAGCCATAACATTCCTCGTATGTTGCCTGGAGAGACTTTTTTTAAATGATGGAGCACGTTCCGTGCAGCCGTAGCGGTGGATGTTTAGAGGAAAAGTGTGTTATGCTCCAATTGGATCAGGTGAATATAAATATTTAAGCGGCATTCGTCAACTTGAAGTCGTCCTGTTTTCGTCCTGCCACACAGCCTTGTGTTAAGTTAGAGGTTGTTATCTGCAAGGATTTTGCATGGGCAATGCCTTTTAAAAAGTCTGAATTTAAAACAGTGGGGAATGTTTGGGGGTCTATACATTTGCCACATCAGCAGCCAGAAAGAGCTTGGCTGCTTCCCAAATCACACCCTATTCCCTTCATAATGCACCACGTTTGACCAAAGCACTAAGTGAACTGAATAGGGCATAGGGTGCCATTTGGGACGCAGACCCTTGTTTTACACTGAACAGATGTGTCATTGCCAACCTCCTGTTT